>NC_083573.1:106902844-107116592 GCF_027579695.1 Neoarius graeffei
ACGGGTTGGTGACCTCTGGTAGACACACTAGGTTGGGGCATATTGACACTAGGACCAACTGCCTTGTACCACCCCTGAAAGTGAATGCCCCACCCCTCTCCCTAGTACCCCACTGTTTTGTGCTCACACTGCACTTACATCATCACGATGTAGCTTAGGGCCCGTCCACACGAGTACGCGGCCTCACCCAATACGCTGTCGTTTTGAAAAAAATCTCCATAAACACGGCGTCGTTTCCAGAAATATCTGTGTCCACATGGATTCACTGGAAACGACCCAAAACGCTGTAGTACATATGCCAGCCCTGTATGTGGTGCTGTGACGCCGCCACACCAATACACTAAAACTGGAAGAGAAGCCATGGACCATGCGTATAAAGGTCACGCGCTGTTTACAAACAAGCTCATAACACGAGAAGAGGACGATCATGGCCAGTGCAACTCTGAGAGGAAGAGGAGAGTCTTTTGTGTGGACCGACAATGAAGTGGAACTATATGGTAGAAGCCTGTAGTCCGCCATTGTTGCTGTTATGACGCGTCTAGCAGCGGAGGCTGAGGATAAAGGTTAGAGAGGTGGGGTTTATATGTCATCGTTTCTGAAAAAATCCGCATTCGCCGTCCAGACGACTTCGGGCTATCCGGCGTTTTAGGATTTTCCCACTCTGGGACCCGTTTTCAAAAAATACCGGTTTCACACCTCGAAAAAGCCAGATCCGTCTGGACGCGAGGCCGAAACGATAAAGTATTTATGCGGATTTGACAAAAACGTACTCGTGTGGACGGGCCCTTAGTTTCCGACTTCAATTCATGTTCATCAGTAAGATGAGAACCAGACCTGTTGTTCTCCAATTCACTGAAACGTGCACGATTCTTGACATATAATAACCCGCTATGCTTACAGGAAGTCTCGGAGACAAACGAGACACTTTACAGTGTCATGTTTTGCTTGCAGAATTATAGGAAAAATACTTGACACCGATTTTCTTGCTGTTATTCCATCCTTAAAGTGCCATTCCACCATTGGATGTATTCTTTGGCATAAAATACAATATATTTTGACAACATATATAAATGGTATCACTAGATAGAGAAATCTTTTAGCTTCAAAATGATATATCAAACATAATTTTTTGACAACGACAAGTATATTAATTTTGCGACCAAAGTCATCTACCCTTTTAATTTCCGCACGTGATGTCATCGGCAGGTTCCCCTTCTTGTGTACCACGTGACGTGTGACGTGGCACATATTATCAGCAATGGCGGATAGAACGCGATAAAAATAATACCAATAAATCTAGCTAATACCAATAAATCTAGCTAACTGAAAGATTAACTCAAAATTTTTCGAAATTTTTTTGGCCCCATATACGAGGAGAAATGACTCTCTCACTTTGGGGGTTTCCTGGTCTAAAAATAGACCGACACGTGGTACACAAGAAGGGGAACCTGCCGATGACATCACGTTTCACTACCGCGCGGAAATTAAAAGGGTAGGTGACTTTGGTCGCAAAATTAATATACTTGTCGTTGTCAAAAAATTATGTTTGATATATCATTTTGAAGCTAAAAGATTTCTCTGCCTAGTCATGTTGTCATAAAATATATTGTATTTTATGCCAAAGAATACATCCAATGGTGGAATGGCACTTTAAGATCTGGTTATCATGGCTATCTATCTTCAAACCTTCTGTAGCCAGACGTACTGTACAAGAAAGGAAGTGACACATTTTGGACAGAAATGTTTCTTCATCTGTACAGTAATGTCTGTACACATATTTCATAAGCGGTCGTACTGTATATGACAGGATATGATGAAATCATGGTTAAAAGGTTTTCTTCTGTTTTTCTATGCCAAACTAATTGTAATAAAGTTCTGAGTGAGGAACTGAAGAACCGTTGGACCACACACACGCCCCAGGATTGGTCCGAGGAACCGTTCGAGCCAGTGGTTGGTTCTGTTGGTTTACAGAGTCAAACTGAACACATAAACTGGAGAAAATCTCAATTCAAATGTCAGTTAATAATGGAATCACAGCTGGGTGTGGCGTATGTCCCCTGTCGCTTTGTGGCTTGCTAATGCAAACGTTGGGTAAACAATAGAAAGGGAAGCTGTGAGTCATAGAGTCTAATTGCTTATTAAAATCTCAGTGAGGGAAAGTGAGTTCTCCAAGAGGCAGGTGCGAGTTAACACCAGTGTTCAATCATTTCCACTCATTTATCTGTTTGTTTCTATGTATTGGTGAACAATGTGCTTACAAGATACCAATTTATTGAATGGAATATATCTGATATACCATGAAAAAAAGCCATTATTATTATTATTATTATTATTATTATTATTATTATTCATACAGTGTCTTGAAAAAGTATTCACCCCCTTGGTGTTTGTCCTGTTTTGTCGCATTACAAGCTGGAATTAAAATGGATGTTTGGAGGGTTAGCACCATTTGATTTACACAACATGCCGACCACTTTAAAGGTGAACATTGTTGTTTTATTGTGACACAAACAATAATTAAGATGAAAAAACAGAAATCTGGTGTGGGCATAGGTATTCACCCTCAAAGTCAATACTTTGTAGAGCCACCTTTTGCTGCAATTCCAGATGCAAGTCTCTTGGGGTCTGTCTTTATTAGCTTAGCACATCTAGCCACTGGGATTTTTGCCCATTCCTCAAGGCAAAACTGCTCCAACTCCTTCAAGTTAGATGGGTTGCGTTGGTGTTCAGCAATCTTCAAGTTATGCCACGGATTCTCAATTGGATTGAGGTCTGGGCTTTGATTAGGCCATTCCAAGATATTTAAATGTTTCCCTTTAAACCACTCCAGTGGAGGTTTAGCAGTATGTTTAGGGTCATTGTCCTGCTGGAACGTGAATCTTCATCCCAGTCTCAAACCTCTGGCTGACTCAAACAGGTTTTCCTCCAGAATTGCCCTGTATTTAGTAACATCTATCTTTCCTTCAGTCCTGACCAGCTTTCCTGTCACTGCAGATGAAACACATCCCCACAGCATGATGCTGCCACCACCATGCTTCACTGTAGGAATGGCGTTCTCAGGGTGTTGGGTTTGCACCACACATGGCATTTCCCATGATGGCCAAAAAGGTCAATTTTAGTCTCATCAGTGTTGTAGTCGAGTCACTAAACCTCGAGTCCGAGTCTAGTCTCGAGTCCCCAGTGTTCAAGTCCGAGTCAAGTCCAAGTCATTTAAAAAAAAAAAACTGAGCCAAGTCTGAGTTGAGTCCAGGATTGATCCGAGTTGAGTCCAACACTCCAACTGCACCATTTGATGGTGGCTGTTTTAGCACCATTAACATTAGTTTGTTCCTGAACATGACGTATGAACAGGTATATGTGCTTCTCTTTTTCAGGGAGTGTGAAGTATTCTGTCAGAGATGGTTGGGAGACGGATGTAAGTGCAGAGTGAAGACAGGTAACCAATGCAGAACAGCAGGCAAAATCATAAAATGGTGAAACAGGCGATAGGTCGAGCGAGGCACAAACAGGCTATCATAGACTGGGCAAAATCAAAAATGAGAAACAGGAAATCAGGGATCAGGAAACCAAACAAGGAAATAAGGCTCAATAATGTGTCAGCAACGCAACTCAATACTTCGCAAAGTAAGTGCGTTTTCACAGTTTTTATATAGGTGCACTGTTTGTGCCTTAATCCTGTGCAGACGCGTGTCATTTATGGCGCACGCAAGAGTCCGCTTGGCACGTGTGCTGTCCAGACCACGCCCGAGAATCTATCTGATGCACCCGCCAAGGCGCTCAGGTGTGACACTCTTACACGAAATTAGTACAAAATTAATGTAGATATAAATATAAATACCTTATACTAAATTATTATGGCATGTTACAAAAAAATAAAGAAAAAATCAGTCCTCGTCTCCAATTTACGAGTCCAAATGCAGTTAATGCATGAGTCCCAAACTCTGAATATCCCACAGAGCTCCATTAAATCCATTATAGCAAAATGGATTTAATGCCTGACTTTGTTCAAGTCCAAGTCATCAGTGCTCAAGTCTGAGTCGAGTCATGAGTCCTTAAAATTAGGGCACGAGTCGGACTCGAGTACTACAAGCCTGAGTCTCATTTGACCAGAGAATCTTCTTCCATGTGTTTGGGGAGTCTGCCACATGCTGTTGGGCAAACTCCAAACGTGTTTTCTGAAGCAATGGCTTTTTTCTGGCCACTCTTCCATAAAGCCCCGCCCACTCTGTGGAGTGTATGGCTTAAAGTGGTCCTATGGACAGATACTCCCATCTCCACTGTGGATCTTTGCAGCTCCTTCAGTGTTATCTTTGGTGTCTTTGTTGCATCTCTGATTAATGCCCTCCTTGCCCGGTCTGTGAGTTTTGGTGGGCGAGGCCTTCTCTTGTCAGGTTTGTAGTGGTGCCATATTCTTTCCATTTTGCTATAATGGATTTAATGGAGCTCTGTGGGATATTCAAAGTTTGGGATATTTTTTATAACCCAACCCTGATCTATACTTCTCCACAACTTTGTCTCTGACCTGTTTGGAGGATCCTTGGTTTTCATGTTGCTTGCTTAGTCGTGTTGCAGAGTCAGAGTCCTTCCAGAACAGGGTGATTTATACAGACATCATGTGACAGATCATGTGACACTTTGATTGCACACAGGTGGATCTTAATCAACTAATTATGTGACTTACGAAGTGAATTGGTTGGACCAGCTCTTATTTAGGGGTTTCATACGAAAGGGGGTGAATACTTATGCACACTCCAGATTTCTGGTTTTTTTTTTTAAATCTTAATTATTGTTTGTGTCACAATTAAACAACAATTTTCACCTTTAAAGTGGTAGGCATGTTGTGTAAATCAAATGCTGCTAAACCTTCCAAAAATCCATTTTAATTCCAGCTTGTAATGCGACAAAACAGGACAAATACCGAGGGGGTGAATACTTTTGCAAGGCACTGTATATACACACCACCACCAAATACTAACATTACTTAATATTGGGCTTCCCAGTGATTTCTCTGAATGGTTCTTGTTCTGATTGTGCCCCACACGTCTTTAACAGAAAACAAAGAACAAGGATTCGATGCACAAGTTTTCATTTATTTCCTGAAATCAACACAGGGTCAAAAGTATACATACAGCACACCTAATATTTTATTAAAATTTCACCTCAGCAGGTTTCACCCTGACCAGATGCTACTGGTCGTCATCAACAAGCTTCTGTCAGAATTCTGGTTGGATATTTGTCCACTCTTCTTAGCAGAATTGGTAGAGATCAATTCAATTCCATGCATTTCCTGAGACGTTCCAGACGTTTACTCAATCACAGTCCACATATTTTCGATAAAGTTGAAATCAGAACTTGTTTTATGTTTAACGCTAGTCTGATTTATCCTCCACAACCAGCTCTGATATGAGTTTAGGGTCATTCTCCTGTTAGAACATACAATTATGTCCATGTTTCTGATGGTTTGAGAACTCTTAAGTAGTCCTCCTTCTTTATTCTTCAAATCATCCTTTTTGTGCAAAAGCACCAGTTCCTACTGGCAGCAAAACAACCCACAGCATGATGCTACCACCACCATGTTTAATATTTGCGTAACAGTTTTTTTTTTACAGTGTACAGTGGTGCTTGAAAGTTTGTGAACCCTTTAGAATTTTCTGTATTTCTGCATAAATATGACCTAAATCATCATCAGATTTTCACACAAGTCCTAAAAGTAGATAAAGAGAACCCAGTTAAACAAATGAGACAAAAATATTATACTTGGTCATTTATTTATTGAGGAAAATGATCCAATATTACATATCTGTGAGTGGCAAAAGTATGTGAACCTTTGCTTTCAGTATCTGGTGTGACCCCCTTGTGCAGCAATAACTGCAACTAAACATTTGCGGTAACTGTTGATCAGTCCTGCACACCGGCTTGGAGGAATTTTAGCCCGTTCCTCCGTACAGAACAGCTTCAGCTCTGGGATGTTGGTGGGTTTCCTCACATGAACTGCTCGCTTTAGGTTCTTCCACAACATTTCCATTGGATTAAGGTCAGGACTTTGATTTGGCCATTCCAAAACATTAACTTTATTCTTCTTTAACCATTCTTTGGTAGAACGACTTGTGTGCTTAGGGTCGTTGTCTTGCTGCATGACCCACCTTCTCTTGAGATTCAGTTCCTGGACAGATGTCCTGACATTTTCCTTTAGAATTCGCTGGTATAATTCAGAGTTCATTGTTCCATCAATGATGGCAAGCCGTCCTGACCCAGATGCAGCAAAACAGGCCCAAACCATGATACTACCACCACCATGTTTCACAGATGGGATAAGGTTCTTATGCTGGAAGGCAGTGTTTTCTTTTCTCCAAACATAATGCTTCTCATTTAAACCAAAAAGTTCTATTTTGGTCTCATCCGTCCACAAAACATTTTTCCAATAGCCTTCTGGCTTGTTCATGTGATCTTTAGCAAACTGCAGACGAGCAGCAATGTTCTTTTTGGAGATCAGTGGCTTTCTCCTTGCAACCCTGCCATGCACACCATTGTTGTTCAGTGTTCTCCTGATGGTGGACTCATGAACATTAACATTAGCCAATGTGAGAGAGGCCTTCATTTGCTTAGACATTACCCTGGGGTCCTTTGTGACCTCGCTGACTATTACACGCCTTGCTCTTGGAGTGATCTTTGTTGGTCGACCACTCCTGGGGAGGGTAACAATGGTCTTGAATTTCCTCCATTTGTACACAATCTGTCTGACTGTGGATTGGTGGAGTCCAAACTCTTTAGAGATGGTTTTGTAACCTTTTCCAGCCTGATGAGCATCAACAACGCTTTTTCTGAGGTCCTCAGAAATCTCCTTTGTTCGTGCCATGATACACTTCCACAAACATGTGTTGTGAAGATCAGACTTTGATAGATCCCTGTTCTTTAAATAAAACAGGGTGCCCACTCACACCTGATTGTCATCCCATTGATTGAAAACACCTGACTCTAATTTCACCTTCAAATTAACTGCTAATCCTAGAGGTTCGCATACTTTTGCCACTCACAGATATGTAATATTGGATCATTTTACTCAATAAATAAATGACCAAATGCAATATTTTTGTCTCGTTTGTTTAACTGGGTTCTCTTCATCTACTTTTAGGACTTGTGTGAAAATCTGATGATGTTTTAGGTCATATTTATGCAGAAATATAGAAAATTCTAAAAGGTTCACATACTTTCAAGCTCAATGCACCTCTGGTCATTTCTGTGGCACTGGTATTCCAGAAGCTTCCAGTTCATGGCAGACCTGTTCTTTGGTGGTTCCATGGTTGTTCCTGACCCTTTGAACCAATTTCCTCTCAGCTGAGGGGGACAATTTGGGTCGTCTTCCAGCAAAGCGGCTTAGCGTTTATACAGTATGAAATGATGAACTCGGAATCTGTAGTTGTCTAGACATGAGTCCATGGACTTTCCCTTTGTATTGTGTGTGGGTCAATCCATTGAGTGCTGTTAAACAAACCCTTTTTATGTTGGCACAGAGAAGCTACCAGCTGTAGCCAAGTATCATCACTAACAGGAAGTTAATAGGCCCTGGCAAGTTTATTGTACCACTGAATTAATAATCCAAGTTTCGTTATTAACAATTTAAAAGTCAAGACAGATTATTCAAAATGTATACGGTACGTCTACATCTTCAAGCTTGCGCTTGTGGTGATTTTACTGGACAAGGAACACTGTTTTGGTCTGAGTAAACCTGGCACATCTAATGAAGAGGAAGTGATTAATTCCTGTGTTGGGATTAAAGAACCAGGTGAGCGATGGAGTCATCGTGTTTGACGCCAGACAGGGAGCTGAACGTCTACGCTCGAGTCCTAACAGGCCCTGAGGGTTATTGCACTTCCATATCGACAGTGTAAAAAAACAGAAATCCAAGCGTGAAAGACTGAAGAGCTGCATGTAATCTGCGCCATACCACATCCTTAACCCATGACGTGGGATTGCTGTAATGACAAATTGCAAAAGCAGGCAAAGAGTAAACAGAGGGATTGGAAGAAGAGTGGATTGTCACGTCCACAATGATTCTGTCCTACAGTGAAAACAATTTTAAACAAATAAAGTCGCACTTCCATGCTAGTCTTGAGAGTCATTTTTACACCATTTCTCTTTTTTAAAATACAGCAACACTGCTTTAAAAGGATATTATGTACTTATTGACTTACTGGGAGGGCCAGACGGGAAAACATTTGGCTCGAGGTCATGCCGTACGGACCAAGCTTGGTCCGTACGGCATGACCTCGAGCCAAATGTTTTCCCGTCTGGCCCTCCCAGTCAGTCAATAAGTATTTTATCATATGAACTTTTTTAACTAACTAACATACACAGTGACTTTTTAAAGTCTTCGTCTTTCAGGATATTTATCTTACTATTGTTGTTATCAAGGTAACGTTGAATACTTCGCCAAAAGGAAGACAAAGTGTCAGGTTGGTCGTCTAAAATTTCCTTTTTTCTTTGCTCGTACTGTATATCGAAACTACACAGAAAGCTGCCGAGCTCCTTCGAGCGGATGACTGTTGTGTCTCTTTCCTCCTGAACTTCAACAGGAAATCTTTTGAAAACGTTCATGTCGTACTGACTTCTTGTTGTCGTCGGGAATTTCTTCGCTCAAAAGTACCTTTTTTTTCCATTTCCTTCGACAATTTCAGCTCGTTCAATTACAGTGGTGCTCGAAAGTTTGTGAACCCTTTAGAATTTTCTATATTTCTGCATAAATATGACCTAAAACATCATCAGATTTTCACACAAGTCCTAAAAGTAGATAAAGAGAACCCAGTTAAACAAATGAGACAAAAATATTATACTTGGTCATGTATTTATTGAGGAAAATGATCCAATATTACATATCTGTGAGTGGCAAAAGTATGTGAACCTCTAGGATTAGCAGTTAATTTGAAGGTGAAATTAGAGTCAGGTGTTTTCAATCAATGGGATGACAATCAGGTGTGAGTGGGCACCCTGTTTTATTTAAAGAACAGGGATCTATCAAAGTCTCATCTTCACAACACATGTTTGTGGAAGTGTATCATGGCACAAACAAATGAGATTTCTGAGGACCTCAGAAAAAGCGCTGTTGAGGCTCATCAGGCTGGAAAAGGTTACAAAACCATCTCTAAAGAGTTTGGACTCCACCAATCCACAGTCAGACAGATTGTGTACAAATGGAGGAAATTCAAGACCATTGTTACCCTCCCCAGGAGTGGTCGACCAACAAAGATCACTCCAAGAGCAAGGCGTGTAATAGTCGGCGAGGTCACAAAGGACCCCAGGGTAACTTCTAAGCAACTGAAGGCCTCTCTCACATTGGCTAATGTTAATGTTCATGAGTCCACCATCAGGAGAACACTGAACAACAATGGTGTGCATGGCAGGGTTGCAAGGAGAAAGCCACTGCTCTCCAAAAAGAACATTGCTGCTCATCTACAGTTTGCTAAAAATCATGTGGACAAGCCAGAAGGCTATTGGAAAAATGTTTTGTGGACGGATGAGACCAAAATAGAACTTTTTGGTTTAAATGAGAAGCGTTATGTTTGGAGAAAAGAAAACACTGCATTCCAGCATAAGAACCTTATCCCCTCTGTGAAACATGGTGGTGGTAGTATCATGGTTTGGGCCTGTTTTGCTGCATCTAAGCCAGGACGGCTTGCCATCATTGATGGAACAATGAATTCTGAATTATACCAGCGAATTCTAAAGGAAAATGTCAGGACATCTGTCCATGAATTGAATCTCAAGAGAAGGTGGGTCGTGCAGCAAGACAACGACCCTAAGCACACAAGTCGTTCTACCAAAGAATGGTTAAAGAAGAATAAAGTTAATGTTTTGGAATGGCCAAGTCAAAGTCCTGACCTTAATCCAATCGAAATGTTGTGGAAGGACCTGAAGCGAGTAGTTCATGTGAGGAAACCCACCAACATCCCAGAGTTGAAGCTGTTCTGTACGGAGGAACGGGCTAAAATTCCTCCAAGCCGGTGTGCAGGACTGATCAACAGTTACCGCAAACGTTTAGTTGCAGTTATTGCTGCACAAGGGGGTCACACCAGATACTGAAAGCAAAGGTTCACATACTTTTGCCACTCACAGATATGTAATATTGGATCATTTTCCTCAATAAATAAATGACCAAGTATAATATTTTTGTCTCATTTGTTTAACTGGATTCTCTTTATCTACTTTTAGGACTTGTGTGAAAATCTGATGTTGTTTTAGGTCATATTTATGCAGAAATATAGAAAATTCTAAAGGGTTCACAAACTTTCAAGCACAACTGTAGCTCTGGGTCTGATAAATCATCTGGATAATAACATTCACTTTCACTCATTTTTCAAAGTAACAATTCGGAGTGAAATGAAAACGGTGGAAGGAAGCGAGCGAAGGAAGCGGACCCGGGGCTGCATACGGTTTTTCCGGACCGGATTCAGAAATCCGTATCTGCCCAGTCACAAGACTTTTCCCAATGGTTTTATTAAGAGCGTGCGTCATATGATAATGTTTTATTTGACATTAGCCTGTCTGGAGCGTCTGTTTTGAACATGACACGGAGAACAAACACACAGCTCTCCACCCATTCTTCTGTTTTCACCGTCAGCTCTTTAAACCAACCTGTGCAAAACTCTCCCATTTCTGCTCTGGAGGTTTCCAGTCTCGAAATAGCGAGTCTCTGATCTGAAGAGCTCAATAATTTGCAGAAATGTGTGTGACTGGATAAACCAAAGCAGACAATCAGATATAAAACCTGCTCTGGGTTATATTTAGAAAAACAAACAAACAAACAAACAAACAAACAAACAAACAAACAAAACAGAGTTGCTGATTTTTTTTTTTTTTTTGATACACTGATGAGACGCATTTCCATCACCGAGGCCGATACGATACACATCTCGATGCACTGCCAACAATCCGATATATTAAAGTTACAGAACCAGTCAGAAGTTTGGCCACACCTCCAAATTCAGTGTTTTTTTTCTTTATTTTTTAATTAAAAGTCACTTCCTGTCTTAAAGTAATGATGGATGTCGTTTCTCTTTACTTAGCTGAGCTATTCTTGGCATAATACGGATTACTACACCCTGCCCCATCATAAACCATCATCAGGCAAACAGCTGTCTGTCTGTCTGTCTGTCTGTCATGTCCACACTGATTCTGTCCCAGTTGATCCAGCACACTGTCCCTCCTTTTAGTGTTCATTATAATAGCCACAACTTCCTGTTCTCATGAACTGTCCCTCTTTATGTTGATTTATTTCAACTGTTCCTCAGCTTTTACATCCCATGTACAATCTGACCAGAGCTTCCTGTTCTTCTTACCTCTGTCTCGCTCACCAGTGATTGCTTCTCTCTGCTATAAACTTCCTCATTGTAATCGTTTGTTTTGATCTGGCTCTCTTCCTGGATCTTCATAGTCTTGCTTTTTTAATTTTAATTTGAGGGGTTATTTTTTCTGAAACTCTGTGTTTTGGATCCTCACTGGTGCAAAATTGCCAATGACTAATGGAATAACCCAAATAAATATGATTCAGCAGGTTGCTGCCTCTCAGTCTTGCAACCAAGTGAAACCCTGGAATCTGAATAATGGAGCTCAAGGTTGTAATCACACTTCATAGTTTCATTTTTGTTTACTTTTACTATCACTGATCCTCAGAAAGAAAGATTAGACTGATAATGTTGGTGTGTGGGCAGCACGGTGGTATAGTGGTTAGCGCTGTCGCCTCACAGCAAGAAGGTCCGGGTTCGAGCCCCGTGGGCGGCGAGGGCCTTTCTGTGCGGAGTTTGCATGTTCTCCCCGTGTCCGCGTGGGTTTCCTCCGGGTGCTCCGGTTTCCCCCACAGTCCAAAGACATGCAGGTTAGGTTAACTGGTGACTCTAAATTGAGCGTAGGTGTGAATGTGAGTGTGAATGGTTGTCTGTGTCTATGTGTCAGCCCTGTGATGACCTGGCGACTTGTCCAGCGTGTACCCCGCCTTTCGCCCGTAGTCAGCTGGGATAGGCTCCAGCTTGCCTGCGACCCTGTAGGACAGGATAAAGCGGCTAGAGATAATGAGTTGAGATGTTTGTGTGGGATAGTGAATCTTGGTGTGTGATGGCGAGTGTTGGTGTGTGATGGCGAGTGTTGGTAAGTGATGGTGAGTGTTGGTGTGGGATGGAGAGTGTTGGTGGTGATGGTGAGTGTTGGTGTGGGATGGTGAGTGTTGGTGTGGGATGGAGAGTGTTGGTGTGCGATGGCGAGTGTTGTGTGTGATGGCAAGTGATGGTGAGTGTTGGTGTGTAATGGCGAATCTTGGTGTGTGATGGCGAGTGTTTGTGTGTGATGGTGAGTGTTGGTCTGTGATGGCGAGTGTTGGTGTGGGATGGAGTGTTGGTGTGTAATGGCGAATCTTGGTGTATGATGGCAAGTGTTGGTGTGTGATGGCGAGTGTTGGTGTGTGATGGCAAGTGATGGTGAGTGTTGGTGTGTAATGGCGAATCTTGGTGTGTGATGGCGAGTGTTTGTGTGTGATGGTGAGTGTTGGTGTGTGATGGCGAATCTTGGTGTGTGATGGCGAGTGTTGGTGTGTGACAGCAAGTGATGGTGAGTGTTGGTGTGGGATGGAGAGTGTTAGTGTGTGATGGCGAATCTTGCTGTATGATGTCGAGTGTTGGTGTGGGATGGAGAGTGTTGGTGTGTGATGGCAAGTGTTGGTGTGTAATGGCGAATCTTGGTGTATGATGGAGAGTGTTGGTGTCTGATGGTGAATCTTGGTGTGTGATGGTGAATCTTGGTGTATGATGGCGAGTGTTGGTGCGTGATGGCGAGTGTTGGTGTGTGATGGAGAATCTTGGTATTGGTGTGCACTCGAATGGAAGTGCTGCTTTATTAGGTTCCCACTATATGTTTGCACAGGCAGCTACATATTTTTCATACCTTAAATACACTCTACATTACGCAATCCACTGCAATGTTTCCTGGAATGTTTTGTAATGCCAGTCACCTCACACATGACCTACTGGTCTCAGGTTTCAGATTTAAAAGCAGAACAACTTTAGATAAGAGCTTTAATCTGTAAAAGTAATAACAGGATCCTCTTTCCTGGCAGTCCAGGGCAACGTCTACACTCTTTATCCTGCCATATAATCATATGACACATATCATACAAATAAAATTGAATTGATCTGTTCCACATCCCATTCCACCATAACATCATCTGTTATCACTGTGATCTCAGGTGTTCTGTGAACCTGCCATGTTTCATCTGACTGAAATGCTGTTTGAGCCAAAACAACACTGAACATTCCATGTAATGGAAAATGATGAGTCAGATCACTTCATTTCACCATCTCATGCTTAATAAGTGTTAAATACACACACACACACACACACACACACACACACACACACACACACACAGTGATTTGGGTGTTGGTAGCATGTAAATATCTCTCGAGTGCTGTATGTTTAATAGTTGGTGTATTCATTACAGCAGTAGCTATACGAATACCCCATTCACTATAAGGTCAAAAAAAAGTATGGTTAAATAGCCAGGTGAGCATATAAACATCCTCATCTTCATAATACTACCACTGAATACAACTTAAGATCTTAAAACTAGAGCAGACTAACACCTAGCAGGCCAGTTCCCAAGTTTTTGCCCAACAAGTGGAATCAGTAGGGGTATCATGCTATGAATTAATCATTTTAAAAAGCCACAAATTGGTAATGGAAAATCTCTGGACATCATTGTGAAATTTTCGAGGAGGAGGAGTTGCAGGGATGAGAACCACTGAAATTAAGAGGTGTCATCCAAAAATAAACCATGACTAAGTGTAAAACCTAGCCTGACAATGGTACTGTGCTGAGTCTTGTGCCTTTTTAAACAAATAAATAAAAAATAAGCAGCAATCAAATAGATCAAATAAAACATTACAAAATCTATTCAAAAATATCTATTAATGTACAGTAACCAATATCACTCATGACAGTACTGCTGATACAAACTGGTCAATCACAGCTATTATTGAATTAAAATAAGGCTTACCAATGAAGGGGATAGAGTCGAGTGACTCATGCAGTTGGTCGTATCCTGAGGGTCTGTATTCGTCTCCGAACCACTGCTTGTACCCGTCTTGCACAGCATTGTTGGACCTCCAGCACTTTGGCGTCTTTGTGGGTTTCTCCATTCTACCTGTTCCATCGTTCACAGCCTGGATGTAGGATGGGTGTCTGAGGGGTAAAGAACCAAACTTTTTTGTTTTCTCCCTCCTCAAGACTACCACTGTGGCCTCTGCACCTTCAAGACCTTCCGAGCCATTAGTGGCTGCTGAAGACCCAGTCTGCTGTTTCCTTTGACTTTTGGACTGGTCAGGGCAAGGAATGGAACCAGTGGGTCCCTGATGGCTCTCAGTTTGCTGTCCAGGAGACATGTGATTTGGCACCAGGGCAGTTCTTTGGTTTTTCGTCGTCACTGAGGCTGTGGTGACACCCGTGTTTAAGGAAGCGAGAGCCTTGGCTACGTAGGAGTCGTCCAGTATAGAGGTCTGAATGGGGAGCCGTGCCTTAGAAGCAGCAGCAGTGTTACCCAGACTCTCCACTCTGGAGCTCAGAACTGGATCTGTACCTTTACTTTTAGCATTTAGTCCTGGAAGACTTTGAGTCTGTGCCACTTTGCCTGACGAGAGCGACTGCCTGCAGCCTCTGGTCTCCCCTCCAGTGCAAATAAGTGCCTTCTCCTCCGTCTCGGTTCTTCCATAAACCCTTCTGTCCATCAGTGACACCTTGCTCTCAGCCTGTCTGCCCAGATAGTCGCAAGATCTTGCCCGAGGTTTGTATGTGCTCTTTGTGGATGAAGGAAGTGCATCCTGTGATGCACTTCGATGCCAATCCCTTGACGCTGCTCGTTCTTTTACTTCTAGTCTTTCCTGAGACATGCTGCATAGAGACTGGACCCCAGAATTTGCAGGACCTCGCTCCTGACACATGCTCCTCTGCCTTGGCTGGGATCCATGCATGCTCTCTGCACTTGTTTTTGCTTTATTAGCTTGGCTTGCTGCCCGCAGACTGTCCAGTCTTTCCTGGATGGTCCTGCTACCGTAGGTATAGAGACGCTTGTTGTCAATGTACTCCTTGTAAGTCGTGTAATTCCTCCAGTCAATGTTCTGATGCATTGGGGAGCAGGGAGATGATGCGACAGCTGGAGGAGAGGGTGTGAACGGGCTCTTGGTTTGTCTACTGGATGGTGTAGATGTGGAGTCAGGGTGAAAAGGAATGTATGTGGAGAATCCCGGTGATTCTGACGGTCTTTTTGGTGTGTAGTGTAACAGTGTTCCTCTAGCAGAAGAAGAACAAGGCGTGGTTTGGGATCTCGGACGGACCGAGGAAAGGTTTTCAAGGGACATGGTACAAAGCCGTGTGTTTTTAGTCTCCTGCAACCTATCATTAGAGTTCGTGCCATATGGGTGAGGAGAACATTCCAAGGAATCCGAAACCTCCGCCCCTGCCACCCGGACATTTTCATCATATGCACATGCAACAGTCTGGATTTTGGATACCTGCGAGTGAGGAGGACATGGAGACAATTGGGTACTAGGGACTTCCAGACAATAGCCCACAGCAGAGCTTGGCTCTGCCCCCTGGGAGAACCCTCCATGAGCTCCTGAGGGAGCAGCAGGTTCATCAGTGTGCGTCATCCCTAACGTCTTAGGCTCTATCTGTGGGTAGCAGATAGGAGGCGGTGCTGGGATATTCTGGGCATTTCCACTGTATGCTTCATTCCCTTTGAGGTATGCATCTTTGGAATAGGCCTAAAAATGAGCAAACAAGTACTTAAGTACTTACATGATTGTTAATTAAGTAAGGAATAAAACACCGTGTCTCATGTTGTTATATGAAAATAGTCAACAACGCTATGTTGTGATGAAGCAGAGATCCCGTTACCACCCCAAGGGCATTAAACATGACAGAAGCATGCAACAAGAAGTGCAAGACAAAACAAAATCCAGCGATACTTAGGAGTAGTTTTGAGCCTCATACTTACACACCCTTGGCTATGGTGAAATAGGAGCACACACATACGAGGAACGATAAAGAGCACGGCAGCTTCTACCAGCCAAAGCAAACATGACTATCAACATAACACTCATCGCTCCAGTGAAAATAATGAGCCCAAATCCATTCCGCTCCCGGTTCTCTGTTATTCAAACGGTACTGTGCTACTGGTTCGGCGGTCAGCGTATCATCTGTCTAAAGCCGCGTCTTCTCTGCAAGTGTGTATGAAATAAGCACTTAGGCTGAAGTGAAAGCGAGTGAGTTATGTGTTGGACTTTTGCCATGGCAAATTTACCGAAGGTGTCAAATTACCTCGGAATACTCTCTTCCTCTCTCTCTCGCTCTCTGTTTATTAACAACATTACTAAAGCACTTACTGTCTAATGATAAACTATTAATGACCATTAAACAAGTCGAACGATTCTGGCTTAATACATAAATAATCAATCATCTCTCCCTCTCTGCTCATACCCCTCTTTTCATTTCTTTCTTTCAATAACTCACTCTCCATCCATCCATCCATCCATCCATCCATCCATCCATCCATCCATCCATCCTCTCTCTCTCTCTCTCACACACACACACACACAAGTTCCTATAAGAGTTAGGAAGAACTTTAACGTAGAGACACATGCCCCTTTTCCACCAAAGCGGTTCCAGGGCTGGTTCGGGGCCAGTGCTTAGTTTGGAACCGGGTTTTCTGTTTCCACTGACAAAGAACTGGCTCTGGGGACAGAAAAACCGGTTCCAGGCTAGCACCAACTCTCTGCTGGGCCAGAGGAAAGAACCGCTTACGTCAGCGGGGGGGCGGAGTTGTTAAGACCAACAACAATAACAAGACCGCGAAAGATCGCCATTTTTAAGCGCCGAGAAGCAGCAGCTGTACAAACGCGAAGTCATCCATTATTATTATTATTGTTGTTGTTGTTGCTGCTGGTGCTTCTTCCGTGTTGTTTTTGCTTCGATATTCGCGCCAAGGTTTATGCAAACGTAGCGACGTAACTGACGTATACAGCGACGTAATGACGTATACAAAGACGTAACTGACGTATACAGCGACGTAATGACGTATACAGCGACGTAATGACGTGGCTCCGCTTAGCACCGCGAGCTATGGAAAAGCAAACTGGTTCTCAGCTGGCTCGCAAGTTGAACGAGTTGTGAACCAGCACCAGCACCGGCCCTGAACCAGCCCTGGCACTGATTTGGTGGAAAAGGGGTAACAGAGCTGCTTTACACAGCATCGAAGACATAAACACGGACATAAAGAAGACATGTACCTATGAAAAAAAGGAAAAGAAAAGCAGATGCAATAAAATAGACGAGGAGCTGAAATCCTGCTTACCAGAGCTGTGATGTCCCGGGAGAACTGTGGGCCGAAAGACGGAAGGCAGAAAGGAAAGGAAGCAATGAAGATCAGCAAGAGCTATAATGGCCACACTAGTGCAGGATAAAACAGGCTATGCATACACACCACTGTGGTTGAGAGCATGTGTGTGTGAGAGAGAGAGAGAGAGAGAGAGAGAGAGAATTTTACAAAATATTCAAAAGGAACCCACCAGCTGCAAAATGTCTTCATCTTTAGGCATCACACAGAGCTCCAGAGACGTGTCACTGAAATCAGGAAACAGAAACACAACCATCTTTGACTGACAATCCACAAACTCACAACATGTAGGACAGTCTGTGCTGAAGAGCACACACCCACACACACACACGGAAGTGCTGAGAGGAATTTCATCTGAAATTCTAAATGAGACGAAGAAATGCTCAGAGGAAATGAAGGAGAGATAAGGCTCGGCTCAAGAGGCCACTCCTTCCGTTTCGCTGGAGATCAGGATTGATGTCTGAAAAACAAGTGATTCACTCAAAACAAAACACCCACATCTCTGCCTCCACGGAAAATAAGAAACAGGGATGGAGAAAGAGAGATGAAAGAAAGAAAAGAAAGTGCTTTACCTGTGCTGTATGAGAGCGATGACTTGTGAATATGTTTTGCCGATGATGCTCTCGCCGTTCACCTTCACGATACGATCACCTGAGAATCGAAAACACACGAGAACCCCAGCAGCACTTTTACTCCTTCAGTACAAGTTAGACTTTCCATAAAAATACCCGCTGACTATTTTGTCATTTAACTGTTTATTTAACTTTATACAGGGATGTGATTTGGGGCTGGTGAAATTATCTGAAAATTTTAGGCGGGGGTCTGGGGGCCGCAGGCCCCCAGCTGGTCCAGGGCAGCACCCTGGTGGGGGGACAAGGGGGGAAGCCCCCCGAAGCTCCTGGGTTTTGGGGTTTTCTGACTTAAAAATTGTACTAAAATGGCAAGCAAACACACAAGAAAAAACTTGTCATGATTAACAAATTCAAGCCAATTTCATGGTCAACATGCAACTCTGACACACACACACTCTCGCTCACTCTCTCTCTCACTCGCGCGTGCACACACTCTCTCACTCGCGCACGCACACACTCTCTCACTCGCACACGCACTCTCTCTCTCTCGCTCTCTCTCTCTCACTCGCGCTCTCTCTCTCTCTCACTCGTGCGCTCTCTCTCACTCGCGCTCTCTCTCTCTCTCACTCGCTCTCTCTCTCTCTCACTCATGCGCGCTCTCTCTCTCTCTCACTCGAGCGCTCTCTCTCTCTCTCACTCGCTCTCTCTCTCTCTCTCACTCACGCGCTCTCTCTCTCTCTCGCTCTCTCTCTCTTGCGCGCGCACTCTCTCACTCACGGGCACTCTCTCTCACTCGCTCGCGCTCTCTCTCTCACTCGCGCGCGCACTCTCTCACACACACACACTCACTCACACACACACACTCTCTCTCTCTCTCTCACTCACTCTCACACACACACACACACACAAACACACACACACTCTCACTCACACACCCCAAAGAACCAGCGCAGCAGGGCCTGCTAGCCCCGCGCCTTGGGACGTAATTCGCCCCGAGGTGAGCCGCAGCGCTCCGCTTAGGTTTCGTTTCTATCCCGGGCTCCAGCCCGAATTTGGACGCTCGTAGCTCGGGCAGGGGAGGTCCCAGTATCCCCAAACTTGACAGCCAGAGACCTCTGCCCTCTCCCCAAAGAACGAAATCGCTGAACAAATGTCTCACAGTCTCATGTCCAATGTCTGTAGCAACCTCTTTCTCCAACCATTCCCAGCGGAACTTGTTTTTCACTATTCTGTCGATTTCTTTAACTCGATTTGCATCTTTACGCTCGATCACGGAGGCTGCCATCTTTCAACTCTGTTTGAAGCGAGCTTACGTACAGCTATCTAACAAGCGCGTTCATTGGTTGTTACAGAGCGATGGGCCAATCACGTACCTCGTTTCATCTCAATGACGTAATTGCGTAAATGACGTAATTACGTCAATGAGATGAAACGAGGTACATGATTGGCCCATCGCTCTGTAACAACCAATGAATGCGCTCGCTTCAAACAAAGAGTTGAAAGATGGCAGCCTCCGTGATCGAGGCGTAAAGATGCAAATCCGAGGCTGCCATCTTTCAAACAAAGTCGGAACGAATAGGATACGAATGTGGATTTGAGGGAAAAATCGGAAGCATTTTTTTTTTCAAGTTTTGAGGTGAAAAAAGCGGAATTCCGCGAATTCGCGGAAAAATTACATCCCTGTTTATATCCCTCATCAAAAAAATGTCCGTGCAGGGGTTGGCCAAGGATGGCTCACGTGACATTAAACAGTTCCACTACTGATTAAGCAATGTATCTCGTGACGTCAAAAATGGAAAAAAAAATGGATATGGTGTGAGTGGTATATATTGGATATTCCATGAACTGATGCCACAATTTCAAGCTATACAGCCGACTCGAGTCACAGCTGTGGCATCGTGAGCATTTCTGTGTGTGTAGATCTATATATCATGATCATGCCTAGCGAAGAAGGTGATAGCAGGGTACATTGGACATGTGCAGGTCAAAGGTCACTCTGATGTAAGCAACAAACATGGCTGCCTCCAGTGAGTTTACGCCAAGATTCAATTTTAATACTTTAATAGTTTGGAATTTTTTGATGAGGGATATAAATCTAATATCCCATGCACTGAGAGGCTCCAGGAATAGTCACTCAGTGCAGGGTATATCTGTTTACTGTACCTAACTATTAACATGATTAAATTAAATTTTTGCCGATAGTGAATCATTTGGTGCCCAAGCTAATTCATAATGACTCACTTACTCCCCAAGATGACTCACTGATGAATCAAACAGTGCTCCTAATGAATTATTTGATGCCCATACTGAATTACTCTGTGTATATGATGAATCATTTGGTGCCCACAATGAATCACTCGATTGACTTTGTGCCCATAATGACTCACTGCGTAACCATAATGAATCACTTCATACCCATGATGAGTCATTTAGTGCCCAAAATGACTCACTTAATGCCCATCATGTATCATGTATCACGTAGCGCCCAAAGTGAATCACATGGTGCTCATTAAAAATCACTTGATTCATTTGCTGTCAACAAGGAATCACGTATTGCCCATGATGACTCGCTTACAGCCCATAATGTATTGCTTGATAAATGATTTGCTGCCATGATAAATCATACAGTGCCCATAAAGAATCACTCTGTACATGTGGCTGATCATTTTGTGCTCATAATCAATCAACGGCTCCCCATAATGAATCACCTGGTGCCCATAATGACTCATTTACTGCCAATGATGACTTACCTACCATGTTTCACTTGCTGCTCATAATGAATCACTTGATTCACATGTTGCTCATAAAGACTCACTTTGTACCCATGATGAATCACCTGGTGCCCATAATGAATCACTTGGTTCACCTGATGCCAGCAATGAATCCTTTATTGATCAAGATGAATCACTTAATGTCACACAGTGCTCCTAATTAATTATTTAATGTGAATAATAATATCAATATGTGCATCTGACAAATAATTTGGTGCCCACAATGAATCAGTTGGTGGCTATAATGAATCAATCTGTACCCATAATGACTCACTTTCTGCCCATAATGACTCACTTATTGCCAGTGACGAATCACCTGGTGCCCATAACGAATCACTTGGTATCAACAATGAATCACTTATTAGTGAGTCATTTTGTGCCCATGATGATTCATTTGCTGCCTATATTGAACCCCCTGGTTAACTTGGTGCCCATAATGACTCTCTTATTGGCCAGAATGTCTCACTTACTGCCCATAGTGACTCACTTATTTGCCATAATGACTCACTTTTTGGCAGAATGACTCACTTATTGCCCATCATGACTCACTTATTGGCCAGAACAACTCAATTATTGGCCAGAACGACTCACTTATTGCTCAGAATGACTCACTTATTGCTCAGAACGACTCACTTACTGGCCAGAATGACTCACTTACTGGCCAGAATGACTGATTGACAGAATGACTCACTCATTGCTCAGAATGACTCACTCATTGCCCATCATGACTGATTGACAGAATGACTCACTTATTGCCCAGAATGACTCACTTATTGGCCAGAATCACTAATTTACTGCTCATAATGACTCACTTATTGCCAATGATGACTCACCTGGTGCCCATAATGAATCACTTGGTATCAACAGTGAATCACTTATTAGTGAGTCATTTTGTGCCCATGATGAATCATTTGCTGCCTATATTGAAGCCCCTGGTTAACTTGGTGCCCATAATGGCTCACTTATTGGCCAGAATGACTCACTTATTGGCAGAATGACTCATTTATTGCTCAGAATAACTCACTTATTGGCCAGAATGACTCACTCATTGCCCAGAATGACTCACTCATTGCCCAGAATGACTCAATTATTGCTCAGAATGACTCACTTATTGCCCATACTGACTGATTGACAAAATGACTCACTTATTGGCCAGAATGACTCACTTATTGCCCAGAATGATTCACTTATTAGCCAGAATCACTAATTTATTGCTCACAATGACTCACTTATTGCATATAATGATTTACTTTCCATGGTACATTCAATCATTAACCTGAGTACAAAAAAAAAACCCTCTTGTGGCCAGTAAACAATCTCTTGCCATCCAAAATCAATCAACTGGTGCTTGTAATCAGCAATCTCGTACTTATAATCATTAGTGAGTCAGGCAGAGGGTTGTTTTCTCTCTGCTCACAGAAAGAGAGAAGGAGAGAAATCATGGCCATGCTACCTGTGCAGAGTCCAGCCTGGTGGGCGGAGCCTCCCTCCTTCACCTGCTTCACGAAGATAGTGTCCATCGGCTCAAGACGGCACCGCGGCCTCCCTGAGCAGGACAAAAGACAAAACGTTATTCTGTATTCACAGGACATAAATCTCCAAAACACAACAAATGTTTTATTGAATCAGGTATCAAACACGAATGCAATGCTTTTGTTTAAAAATAAAAATCAAATGACGATGGCTCAATTCATCTCTGTAGTGTTTTTAATAAAACATAAATAAATAAAATCTGTCTTAAAACAGCTTTGGAGATTCCCACATCCAGTTTTTCACACAGCGAGCTTTAAAAAGCAGCAGATGTGTGCATGGCAAATATCAGTATAGAGCAGTTTACAGGGAGAAAACATGATGGCTAAGCAAAAGCATGACCTACAAACAAACACATACACACACCATATGCTCTCCATAGTGTAATACAATGTTATGCAATTAACTTCAATTTATTTCAATGTCTACAAATATTTTTTGGAGCAAATTTATTTGTGTTATTGCTGTATAGTGTATGTCAGCAAAGATAAAAACCAGAGGTAATCTACGGGGTCCAAGCACACTTCGCATAGCGCACTCCCAGTGGCCAGTTCTTACCAAATCACATTCATCACATTCAGATTAGTATGATAATTTAATATACCAAATTTCAGCTTGATCAGACAGATGGTTCCAGAGAAACAGACATTTGAGCTAAACCCCGCCCCCTATGAATGACCACAACCTCTCTAAAGATGTAGGTTAATTGAAACTGAAATATTTAAGATGCTAAATGCATTCTGCTTGCCGCATTCACGAGGCAAATCATTTTTAGTGTGTGAAACTGATTTGCTGCAAATGACTCATTTACTGGCCATGATGAATCTTTCGGTGTCCATAATCATTCGCAGGGCAAGTCATGGTGACCATAATGACACACCCAGTACCCATAATTCATCATTTGGTGCCCATAATGAATCATGTGCTTCAAATGGTGCCAATAATGGTTCACACTGCCCGTGATGAGCCACTTATTGTCCAGGATTTATCAGTTTGTACCCATAATGAATCATTTGTTACTCATAATGAATCAGTTGGTGCTCAAATAGGAATCATTTGACTCCCATAATGACTCATTTAGTGCCCATGGTGAATCACCTGGTGCCCATGAGGAAACATTTGATACCCATAATGAATCATTTGGCTCCCATGATGAATCACCTGGTACCCAAGAGGAATTATTTGATTCCAATAATGAATCATTTAGTGCCCATGTGAATCACTTAATGCCCAAGAGGAATCATTTGATTCCCATAATGAATCATTTGGTGCCCATGGTGAATCACCTGGTGTCCGTGAGGAAACATTTGATACCCATAACGAATCACTTGGTGCCCAAGGTGAATCACTTACTGCCCAAGAGGAATCATTTGATACCCATAATGAATCATTTGGCTCCCATGGTGAATCACCTGGTACCCAAGAGGAATCATTTGATTCCAATAATGAATCATTTAGTGCCCACTGTGAATCACTTAATGCCCAAGAGGAATCATTTGATTCCCATAATGAATCATTTGGTGCCCATGGTGAATCACCTGGTGTCCGTGAGGAAACATTTGATACCCATAACGAACCATTTGGTGCCCAAGGTGAATCACTTACTGCCCAAGAAGAATCATTTGATACCCATAATGAATCATT
Source organism: Neoarius graeffei (assembly GCF_027579695.1). Lineage (NCBI taxonomy): Eukaryota > Metazoa > Chordata > Actinopteri > Siluriformes > Ariidae > Neoarius > Neoarius graeffei. The sequence goes on from NC_083573.1 coordinate 106,926,793, forward strand.
TGGCTCCCATGGTGAATCACCTGGTACCCAAGACGAATCATTTGATTCCCATAATAAATCATTCGGTGCCCATGGTGAATCACTTAATGCCCAAGAGGAATAATTTGATTCCCATAATGAATCACTTGGTGCCTGTGAGGAAACATCTGTTATTCATAATGAATCATTTGGTGCCTTTGATGAATCATGTGGTTCACGTGGTGCCCATAATGACTCACATACTGTGTATGATGATTCATTTATTGCCCATGATGAATCAATTGGAATTTATAATAAATCATTTGGTGGCCATCACTTGGTGTGTGGAAGTGACTCTGAAGCTTTGGGGATTGAGTTTTAGTTCTCAATGTCTGGAATCAGGGAATCGACTCCTCTGATGTGAACCAACAGCAGGATGCAAACTTGATGGCTTAAAATATATATTAGAATTAAACCATGCAGCGCTTATTAAAAAAAAGAAAAGGTTAACGCGCTCATGAGGTAATGGATTCGAGAACAAAATTCATTGCCAACTATTTTGGAATTTATGTTTTTGCCCTTTTTTGTTTTTTTTTTACTTTGCCAATTACTTGCTGCAGCTGAAATATGACCGACACTGCGGTCACGCCTGCTGAGAAAAACATACATATGTATTTTTGTTTAAACTCATACTGTGTGCATGGCATATAAAAATCATGCTATGAAAATTTAAAGAGGGCAGTAAAATTGGTTAACCATAATGTCATCACCATCGTAGTGGAAAAAGATTTAAAGGCTTCTCAGACCAAGACCTCAGCTCTACTCACCTCCACTCGATCGAGTGTGTGTACGGGCGAATTGGATTACGATTGACTCGTACAGACCTGAAGAGTTGTTTCTGTCTCTGATGGAGTGGTGCTGATGATAAGGATAGATATGGATGTGGAGAAGGGAAAGAGGCAGTGCGATCACATGTACCTCACACTTTTCTGTAAAGTCTCAGCTAAAAAATATCATATTTCATTCCATCTCCCTCACACATGCAGCGGATTTCGGCTTGGGCTCAATAACACACTTCTACATCACATTACAACCGAATTCCAGTCTCATAGCATCACTATTTTCCAAAGGGTGGAGTTTTAGTAGTTCCTTTTCCCACTGATGCTTTATGACAACAAGCTTGTTTTCATTTTACTGCTGAAACGGGACGTTTCACTTTTTCACTTTTATAGAAAGACACCAGCAGAGGGCGGAGTGACACATTTTTATGTGTGTGTGCACGTGGGTGTGTATTTAGAGCTTTTTGAGGACCAAAGTTTGATAGAGAAATGTCCTCATATTGGTAGTACAGTATCAAATGTCTTCAGTCACCTAATCCTCAATCAATCAATCTTTACAAATAAAAAATATCATGTCAAAACGTGCAGCTTTTATCTGACTCCCATTTAGCTACTGACTAAAATGTAATTAGTAACTCTGTAATAATTTCTCAGGAATAATATAATGACAGTTCTTACTCCACCTGCACGTGCTCAGTAAAAGCTCTCGTGTGCAGGTTATTTGTTCTCACTAGATGTAGTAGTAACTCAAAGGTTAAGATTCTGCGCTAGTGGCTGGAATGTGGTGAATTTAAATCCCAGGATTGCCAGAGAGCAAGTGATGGATCGTTAATCAGGATCTTTAACCCTCAGCTGCTCAGATTAACACTCGCATCAAAGGTTTGGATAAAAGCATTTGGCAAGCAAAAATAAGAAACAGAAATAGAAATCAATTTGAGTGACTGGACATCCAATTCAATCCAGTACAAGTTCAATCCAATACAAGTTCAATCCAGAAAAAGTTCAGTCCAGTACAAGTTCAGTCCAATACAAGTTCAATCCAGAAAAAGTTCAATCCAGGACAAATTCAATCCAATACAAGTTTAGTCCAATACAAGTTCAATCCAGTACAAGTTCAATCCAGAAAAAGTTCAATCCAATACAAGTTCAATCCAGAAAAAGTTCAATCCAGTACAAGTTCAGTCCAGTACAAGTTCAATCCAGTACAACAGGGGTCTTCAATCCTATCCGCAAAGGGCCGGTGTAGCTGCAGGCTTTCATTACAGCCAAATTGGAGGCTCACTTGATTGTTGACTGGAGACGAGGGTGAAATGATTAAACAAGTGAAATCAGGTGTAGCTCCTGCTTGGTTGGAATGAAAGCCTGCAGCCACACTGGCCCTTTGTGGATAGGATTGAAGACCCCTGCAGTACAAGTTCAGTCCAGTACAAGTTCAATCCAGTACAAGTTCAATCCAATACAAGTTCAATCCAATACAAGTTCAATCCAGAAAAAGTTCAATCCAGTACAAGTTCAGTCCAGTACAAGTTTAGTCCAATACAAGTTCAATCCAGGACAAATTCAATCCAATACAAGTTTAGTCCAATACAAGTTCAATCCAGTACAAGTTCAATCCAGAAAAAGTTCAATCCAATACAAGTTCAATCCAGAAAAAAGTTCAATCCAGTACAAGTTCAGTCCAGTACAAGTTCAATCCAGTACAAGTTCAATCCAATACAAGTTCAATCCAGAAAAAGTTCAATCCAGGACAAATTCAATCCAATACAAGTTTAGTCCAATACAAGTTCAATCCAGAAAAAATTCATTCCAATACAAGTTCAATCCAGAAAAAAGTTCAATCCAGTACAAGTTCAGTCCAGTACAAGTTCAGTCCAATACACGTTCAATCCAGTACAAGTTCAGTCCAGTACAAGTTCAATCCAGAAAAAGTTCAATCCAGTACAAGTTCAGGGGTTTTTCTAGAAAAATTTAGTATGAGGGCGCTCACCATGGCGAGGGAGCGAAGCGACAACAGAGGGGGGGATGGTGCCGGTTGTCCGTCCCCCCCCTCCGCTGTGCGAAGCCTTTGAAAAATTGAGGCTATCTGACAGGGAAATTGTAACAAATTGTCAACATTGAAAAAGAAAAGTAATCTTCTTCTGCCCCGGACAGTCTTTGGCTTTCTTCCGCTTCGTGCCGCAGGATGACATCTTTAAATGCCCAAGTGTCAACAAAAACAGCTCGCGAACTACTTCTGTCAAAAGCTCCCGCGCCGGTGGGTGAAAGGTCATTCAGTCTCGAGAAATCTCACTCTACAAGTCAGCTGACCTAGTATGTAACCCATGTCAAATCTCGCGAGAGCAGCCGCGACAAGTAAACATGGCGCCTCAGTCTGGAAAATGCCAATTCGGATTGTTTTTGCACCGTCTGGCGGTGTATCTACTATGATTGGAATATTTTTGGAGTAATTATAACGTATTTGATGATCAGACACATTGTCACATGGTGTTGCTGGGGTGTTTTCACAGAGAAAAGATCGGTTTGAGAAAGATTGCATGTTGTGCTGTAGCATATAAGTGCATGGCCTAAGTGTGACTTGGGGTTCAATCGGCATTTCGGTAAGGGGGCGCATGCCGAGAGTAAGAGGGCGCAGAGCCCCTGTTCCCCGGTTTAGACGAAAGCCTGCAAGTTCAATCCAGAAAAAGTTCAGTCCAGCACAAGTTCAATCCGATACAAGTTCAGTCCAGTACAAGTTCAGTCCAGTACAAGTTCAGTCCAGTACAAGCTCAATCCAGAAAAAGTTCAATCCAATACAAGTTCAATCCAATACAACTTGGGACACAATAATGTGATGTAAAAATTATCATATTGTTGAAGAAAGTTTCATTCCTCTACTACTTTTTTTTTGTTTCCGTTTCCAGTTGAGAGTACGTCGTGCGCGTTCTGGCTGCCGCTTCTCACCAGAGCTTTTTTTTTTTAATTTCTTTTTCTATTTTTTTTTCTGTGTGTTTGTGTAGTTTGATGTTTGTTTGAGTGTTTTCTCCACCGGTGGTGGTGTAGCTACGGACCTAGTTTTGGGCGTCAGTTCCCTCCAGGCCTTGGTTCGCTGTGGGCGATGCCTGCGCTCCCAGCTGTGGACTGCAGTGAGCTCGTTGCTCATTTTACATCATGGTTGTCCAGCGCTCTGCGCTTTAACGCTTGGCGTGATGCTCCGAGCGATGTTGCTTGGTGGTGTCGCGGTGGCTGTGCAGGCAGTTTGGGACACACCAGCGCTTTGCGTGGTGGAGCTTCTCTGCTCACTTTGTGGATCCATGGCGTGATGTTCTGAGCGATGTTGCTGACGGCGTCGCGGCGGCAGTGCTGGAGATGTAGGACTTGTTTTCGTGCGCCTTTTGGTGGGACTGTGGTTGCTACACCACGGAATTACATCCTGACCCTACTTGGTGGACTTTTTACTTTTTTATTATTTATTAATTTTTTTCTTATTATATTTTTTATTTTTTTTCTTTGTCTACTATTGTAAAGCGTCCTTGGGTTTCTTGAAAGGTGCTATATAAATTTAACTTATTATTATTACGATATAGTAAGTTTGAAGACATGACATATTAATTTCTTCCTAATAAAGCTCCTTAAGTGAGTGCAGAAACAAGATGCCAGCCTCACAGTGCAGGTCTAAACAAGACATTCATAATGAAGCTCCGAGTTCTCCACCTCACTCCATTTCTCAAACAGCAGCTTCATTTCCATAAACTTTAACTCCAGCTCTGAGGTTTTAAACCCTCTGCCTCAAACTGCAGCTCTGATTCCTCAACCTCAAAGGAAAGCTTGAATTTCTGAACATAAAGTTGCAGCTCTGATTCCTAAAACTCAACCCGCAGCTCTGGACCTTCAGTCCTTGGCTTCTCACAGTGCAACTCTGATTCCTCAGTCTCACACTGCAATTTCTTAACTTTAATTTCTGAACTTTAAACAGCATCTCTGGTTCCTCAAACTCGCAGTGCAGCTCTGGTTCCTCAACCTCAATCTCCAGCTCTGGTTCTCAACCCTAATCTGTGTCTCCAATTCCCTAACCCCAATCTACAGCTCTGATTCCTCATCCTCAATCTACAGCTCTGGTTCCTCATCCTCACACTGCAGCTCTGGTTCCTCATCCTCACACTGCAGCTCTGGTTCCTCATCCTCACACTGCAGCTCTGGTTCCTCATCCTCACACTGCAGCTCTGGTTCCTCATCCTCACACTGCAGCTCTGGTTCCTCATCCTCACACTGCAGCTCTGGTTCCTCATCCTCAATCTACAGCTCTGGTTCCTCATTCTCAATCTGCAGCTCTGATTCCTCATTCTCAGTCTACAGCTCTGGTTCCTCATCCTCACACTGTAGTTCTGGTTCCTCATCCTCAATCTACAGCTCTGGTTCCTCATTCTCAATCTGCAGCTCTGATTCCTCATTCTCAGTCTACAGCTCTGGTTCCTCAACCTCACACTGCAGTTCTGCTTCCTCATCGTCACACTGCAGCTCTGGTTCCTCATCCTCACACTGCAGCTCTGGTTCCTCATCCTCACACTCCAGCTCTGATTCCTCATCCTCACACTCCAGCTCTGATTCCTCATCCTCACACTCCAGCTCTGATTCCTCATCCTCACACTCCAGCTCTGATTCCTCATTCTCAGTCTACAGCTCTGATTCCTCAACCTGACACTGCAGCTCTGGTTCCTCAACCCCAATCTACAGCTCTGATTTTTCTTCCTCACACTCCAGCTCTGATTCCTCATCCTCTCAGTCCAGCTCTGATTCCTCATCCTCTCAGTCCAGCTCTGATTCCTCATCCTCAAGCTACAGCTCAGATTCCTCAACCTCAAACTAATTCCCTTTTGAGTCTGGTTCCTCTCAGGGTTTATTCCTCATGGTTTCTCCTCAGGGAGTTTCTCCTTGCCCCCTGTTGCTTCTGGCTCGTTCATAAGGGATAAATGCATACATTTAAAATTTATATCCAGAATTTATATATTTCTGTAAAGCTCCTTTGTGACATGGTTCATTAACGAAAGTGCTCTACAAATAAAATTGAACTGAATTAAATTGAAACTTTAGTTCTGAGTCCTGAACTTCACACACTGCAACTTTAATTTCTGAATTTCAATCTGTAGCTCTGGTCCCTCAACCACAAACTGCTGCTTTGAGATCGAACTCTGAGATCAGTATCGTCCTAACAAAGAAAGCACCCCCCCTCAATTCCTCACTCCATCTTTGTTTGACTGTCAGAGATCAGACAGGCAGACGCTCAGGGTCAGATGGTGTACTGGACACCATGAATCATCCATCTTGGATAAATGCGTTATAATGTGACATCGGCACACTGATGATCTGGATGGACCCTGGGATTCGCTCTTTTCTCTCTCTCTCTCTCACACACACACACACACACACATAGATCTCTACTTAGCACAGCTGGTTGAGCTATGTTGGGTTTGGTCCTCCTGCTCGCTCTAAGCACTGGATTATGTTATTCTGCAGGGACTGGGAGGACGCCCATATTCTTCAGCGGCCAGACAATTACACAACACAGATGAATTCTCTCTCTCTCTCTTCTCACATTGAATTCTTGCTCCTCCCTCTTTGCTTTATCCATTATCTCCCTATTTTTCTTTCTTTTATAAAACAAATTGAGAAGAGATGGTGATGTTTTCTGAAATGGTCCAATACTCAATATGAAAGTCTTGATTATTGGGAGGTCGTGTGGGTTAAACCACCTCATAAACATGGCTGTACTGTTCTCATCCAGCTAGTTGCCTGGTAACTGCCAGTTCCTGCCACATCCAATGAGCTGCTTTCACTGTTTAAAGCAATAGGTCTCATAATATTAGCAATGACTCCAAGAGTAAATACAGTATATGAAACACTGGCATATCTGTGCATGTAACTGCGAGGAACACGATCATCGATCGCATCATAAAGAGTGCAGTGCACGCGACCTGGTGCTGAAATCACCAGCCTTTACACGCCTGTGATTCTGCTCTGATTCCTGATGATCCCTGGAGGGACGTGAGGGCTGGAATGTGTGTGTGTGTGTGTGTGTGTGTGTGTGTGTGTGTGTGTGTGTGTGTGTGTGTGTGTGAGAGAGAGTGTATGAGCCGTGCAGTGATGGTGAGAGCAGATACAGGGCGGAGTAAAACAGTCGGACTTTGGGTTTAACAGGGTCGTTAAGGATCATAAGGAATTCCAGTGTATCACTGTGTCCAATGAGAGTCCAGTAAAACAATCACCCACCGGGACTCCACCCAAACACCACAGAGTAAAGAAAGTAGGGTTTATTTAAACAGAAACTTTAAACTAATAAATATGAGATATTTTCATGATATCATCATCTTTTTCTTCATCGCCATCAACATCACCACTACCATCTTCATTCACTGCAACCACCATCATGATCATCATGATCATCGTCATCACCATCACCACCGTCATCACCACCACCATCTTCATTGCAACCACTCACCACTATCATCATGATCATCTTCATCACCATCACCACTACCACGACCATCTTCATTGCAACTGCATGCCACCATCATCACCACCACCATCACCAACACTGCCATCACTACCACCATCATCATTATCATCTTCATCATGATCACCACCATCATCATCACCACCATTACCATCATCTTCACTGCAACCACCCACCACCATCATGATCATCTTTATCACCATCACCACCACCATCATCATCACTACAACCACCATCTTCACTGCAACTACACGCTGCCATCATCACCACCACCATCTTCCCTGCAACCACCCACCGCCATCATCATGATCATCTTCATCACCATCGCCATCACCACCACCATCATTATCATCACTCTCACCACCATCTTCACTGCAACTACCCACCGCTATCATCATCATCAACACTGCCACCATCATCATCATCATCACACCACCATCTTGATCATCACCATCATCTTCACTGCAACCACCCACCGTTATCGTCATGATCATCATCACCATCATCACTTACACCACATCATTATCATCACTATGCACCACCATCATCATCATCATCATCACCATCTTGATCATCACCATCATCTTCACTGCAACCACCCACCGCCATCATCATGATCATCTTCATCACCATCGCCATCACCACCACCATCATTATCATCACTACCACCACCATCTTCACTGCAACTACCCACCGCCATCATCATCAACACTGCCATCATCATCATCATCATCATCATCATCATCTTGATCATCATCATCATCTTCACTGCAACTACCTACCGCTATCATCATCATCAACACTGCCATCATCATCATCATCATCATCATCATCACACCACCATCTTGATCATCACCATCATCTTCACTGCAACCACCCACCGCTATCGTCATGATCATCATCACCATCATCACTTACACCACATCATTATCATCACTATGCACCACCATCATCATCATCATCATCACTGCCATCTTGATCATCACCACCCTCTACAGAAGTAAGTACTGTAAGTTCTGAGTTATTATGGATCACTGTGCTGCAGTACTCACTTCTGGCACTGATCCATAAATAATACTGCAATAATTCTGCACTTCTGCTTCGATGCTCACTGCATTTCATTGGCTTTGTACCTGTACGCTGCACAATGACAAAGTTCAATCTAATCTAACCTTCAACATCTTCTTACCAAACACCCCACTCTTCACTGCCATGGTGGTGGTAGATGCTGTAGTATGCTCTGGCCCCATCCCAATGCGGCGTGCCGATGTAGCTTACAGCAGGTTATGGTCGCTGAACTGCTGGTTGTCCAGGTGGTGCTCTGAAAACAGTGTGGGCTTTATAGATAATTGGGCTAATTTTGAGGGCACTGCTGGCCTGTTAGGGCGGGACGGTATCCATCCCACTTGGGAAGGTGCTGCTCTCATTTCCTAGTCTCAGAACAGGCCTAGTTAATTTCTGACAATCCAGAGCCAAGGCCAGGGAGCAGACGAACAGGCTAAACCGACTGTCTGCTAGCTGCACAGAGTCGTCACTCAGGGTCCACTACATCGAGACTGTGTCTGTTCCCCGAGCTCAACAAAAAGGTAGAAATTTTCAGAGAGTTTGTTCCAGTAACCTAATCAATATAAAATTAGATCATACTGACTGTACAGCTGCTGCCAGCACCTTTGATCTAAAGGTGGGGCTATTAAATATTAGATCTCTTACATCTAAAGCGCTAATGGTTAATGAACTCATTACTGATCAGGAGTTTAATGTACTTTGTTTAACTGAAACATGGATTAAACCAAATGAATATATAGCATTAAATGAAGCGAGCCCTCCTGGGTACAGTTATATACACCAGCCTCGTCTAACTGGCAGAGGAGGAGGCGTCGCTGTTATTTATAATGATTATCTAGGTGTAACACACAAACCTGGTTATAAATTTAATACATTTGAAGTTCTTCATACTCATATAATGTATGTAGCCTCAAAAAATAAGTCTACTCAATTAATTCCGTTACTTATTATTTACAGGCCCCCGAGGCCATATTATAGATTATAATAATATATACTATAAATATTAGAGATTTGCTAATCAAGTCCTTCAATGGAAACCACAAGGCCGGAGAAGGAGGGGTCGTCCAAAGATGAGCTGGCAGCAGACAATCGACAGAGATCTCCAGACAGTGAACAGGAGATGGAAGGATGTGATGAGACTGGCTGTAGACAGAGCGTGCTGGACTTCTCTAACTGCCTTATGCGTCGCACGACGTGGGAGCCTCTAAGTCTAAGTAAGTAAGGGGCCATATTCTGAGTTTCTTTCTGAATTTGCAGATTTTATCTCCAATCTGGTTATTTCCTTAGACAAAGCTTTAGTTGTCGGAGATTTTAATATTCACTTCGATAACCCAGAAGACCCTTTAAAAACAGCGTTTGTGTCCATTTTAGATTCAGTCGGGATTAATCAGAATGTCATAGGACCGACCCATAATGGTGGTCACACCCTTGATCTAATACTAACATTCGGATTAAACGTAGAAAATATAGTCACACTTCCACAGTCTGAAGTTATCTCAGATCATTATCTCATCTCATTCAAACTATGTCTGAGTAATAATATATGCACCTCACCACGCTACTGTATTAAACGTACATTCATGTCAACTACTGCACAGAGCTTTATAAATGATCTCCCAGAGTTATCAACTTTGATTGGGTCACTGTCAGCCCCTGCAGAACTTGATCAGGCAACTGAATGCTTAAAGTCAACATTCCACCATACCTTAGATAATGTAGCTGCTCTTAAAAGGAAAATGGTCAGAGACAAAAAATTAGCACCCTGGTATAATGATGACACTCGCACATTAAAACAGCCCACTCGAAAATTGGAACGTAAATGGCGTCAAACAAAACTGGTAGCGTTCAAATTAGCGTGGAAGGAGAGCTTCCTGAAGTATAGAAAAGCTCTTAGTGCTGCGATATCTCTCCTCCCTAATAGAAGATAACAAAAATAATCCTAGATTCCTATTTAATACTGGAGCAAAATTAACCAGGAATAAGTCCACTATAGACACATGCACACCTGTAGTATGTAGTAGCAATGATTTCATGAATTTTTTTAATAACAAAATTGAGAATATCCGACAAAAAATTCAAACTACTAATTTAAGGTCAGACAATGTAAGTGACCCTGTAGTTAACAATATAACTGTATCAGATCATCAGTTAGAATGTTTTACTTAACTAAAAGAAACTGAATTACTTTAATTAATCTTGGCATCAAAAGCCTCAACTTGTGTACTAGATCCCTTACCTACACGTCTATTCAAACAGATAATACCTGAAGTAATTGAACCGCTTCTAAAAATAATAAATTCTTCTCTTACGATTGGTTATGTACCCAAATCCTTTAAACTAGCAGTTATCAAACCCCTGATTAAAAAACCTGACCTTGATCCCTGTCAGCTGACCAATTATCGGCCAATATCAAACCTCCCCTTTATCTCCAAGATCCTTGAAAAAGCTGTGGCACAGCAGTTATGCTCATATTTACATAGGAATAACATCCATGAAATGTATCAGTCAGGATTTAGACCTCATCATAGCACAGAAACAGCTTTGGTTAAAGTAGTAAACGACCTACTGTTGGCGTCTGATCAGGGCTGTGTCTCGCTGCTTGTGTTGCTTGACCTTAGTGCAGCATTTGATACCATTGATCATTCCATTCTTCTGGATAGACTAGAAAATGTTGTGGGAGTTAAGGGAACGGCCCTCTCCTGGCTCAGCTCTTATTTAACTGATCGCTATCAGTAAGTTGATATAAATGGTGATCTTTCTAGACATACTGAGGTAAAGTTTGGTGTTCCACAAGGTTCTGTCTTGGGTCCACTGCTTTTTTCTTTATATATGTTCCCTCTGGGTGATATTATTCGTAAATATTGTATTAGTTTCCACTGTTATGCTGATGACACACAGTTGTATGTTTCTGCAAAACCTGATGAGAGACACCAGCTTAATAGAATTGAGGAATGTGTTAAGGACATTAGACACCGGATGCTTATTAACTTCCTTCTGCTTAACTCTGACAAGACTGAAGTACTTGTACTAGGACCACATGCAGCTAGAAGTAAGTTTTCTGATTCCACAGTAACTCTGGATGGCCTTTCTGTTTCTTCACGTGCAGCAGTAAAAGACCTCGGAGTGATTATTGACCCCAGTCTTTCATTCGAAACTCACATTGATAACATCACCCGGATAGCTTTCTTTCATCTCAGAAATATTGCAAAGATAAGAAATTTAATGTCACTACATGACGTGGAAAAACTAGTTCATGCTTTCGTTACCTCCAGGTGGGATTATTGTAATGCCTTACTGTCTGGATGTTCCAATAAGTGCATAAACAAGATCCAGTTAGTTCAAAATGCCGCAGCAAGAGTCCTTACTAGAACTAGAAAATATGACCCCATCACCCCTGTCTTATCCACACTGCACTGGCTCACAATCAAATTTCGTATTGATTATAAAATACTACTATTGACCTTTAAAGCACTGAATGGTCTCGCACCACAGTACCTGAGTGAACTTCTGCTCCTCTATGACCTGCCACGCCTACTTAGATCAAAAGGTGCAGGCTATCTGCTGGTACCTCGTATAGTGAAGGCTACATCAGGGGGCGGAGCCTTTTCTTACAAAGCCCCACAGTTATGGAACAGCCTTCCAAGTAATGTTCGGGAATCAGACACAGTCTCAGTGTTTAAGTCTCGGCTGAAAACATATCTGTTTAGTCAAGCCTTGTGTTAATGGTGTTTATGAGGTAAAGGTGTAGATCTGGAGGGTCCTCAGACAGAGTGTTTTGGTAAACTGGGATGTATGGATGCTGTCAGTCCCCACTCGCTTGCTCACTCGAGTTTGTTGACGGTGTAGTGGCTGCTGCTTTATGCCCCGGGGCTCCCTCATGCCTGTGTTACCTTCTGGTTCTCCCCTTTTAGTTATGCTGTCATAGTTAGTTGCCGGAGTCCCTGCTTGTACTCAGTGCAATATGTATACTGTTCCTACTTATTCAGGTGACATTGGACATACCTAACAACCTGTGTTTTCTCTCCCTCTCTCTCTCCCCCCTCCCCCCAAATCTGTCCCTCTGAGTTACATGTCGGTCCTGGGATTGAGATGCTGGCCTCTTCTGCCCCTCGGACCTGCCTGATCCATCCTGGTGCCCTGTGTCTGGTTGGAGTCTCATCGCATCGCTCCTGTGGAGGACGGCCCCATGTGGACAGTTGAAAGTCACACCTGGAGGACGCTCTGGACTCTTACAGTAATGCTTTTATGGCTGAGGACTACAGCTGACTTGCTAACTTTAGGACTGCAGTTGTCATGAACAGTTTTGGACTCAAGTTTCCATCAATGAAGAGTTTATAACATCAACGAAACTGACTTCATGTAAAAACTGTTAATGTTATAGTCATGTTGTCTGTTGTTGCCCAAATGAGGATGGGTTCCCTTTTGAGTCTGGTTCCTCTCGAGATTTCTTCCTCATGTCGTCTGAGGGAGTTTTTCCTTGCCACCGTCGCCACAGGCTTCATCATTGGGGATAGATTAGGGATAAAATTAGCTTGTGTTTTAAGTCGTTCAAATTCTGTAAACCTGCTTTGCAACAATATTTATTGTTAAAAGCGCTATACAAATAAACTTGACTTGACTCTTCAACATCATTATTATAAATTTCCTCCTCAAACCCCTTCATCATCTTCACTCCAACTTTATTATCTCCATTACAACCTCACCTTCATCCCTCCCTGCCCTGTCATCATCCTCATCTTCATAATCATCACCCTCTATGGTGAGGGCGCCACGGTGGTGTAGTGGTTAGCACTGTCGCCTCACAGCAAGAAGGTTCTGGGTTTGAGCCCAGTGACCGATAGGGGCCTTTCTGTGTGAAGTTCTCCCCATGTCTGCGTGGGTTTCCTCCGGGTGCTTCGGTTTCCCCCACGGTCCAAAGACATGCAGTTAGGTTAACGTGGGGCGGCCTTGGGCTGAAGTGCCCTTGAGTAAGGTACCTAATGCCTGACTGCTCCCCGGGCGCTGTAGTATGGCTGCCACTGCTTTGGGTGTGTGTGTGTGTGTGTGTTCACTGCTTCAGATGGGTTAAATGCAGAGGATACTCACTGTGCTTGAGTGTGTATGTGACAAATAAAGGTTTCTTCTTCTCCACATTCCCAGTATCCTTATCACCACTGACATCCTCACCACCCACTTCATGATCCACCTCTTCATCCTGACATTCTCCTTTATCACCTTCCTCATCATCCCCTTCACACCCACCACCACCATCATCATCCATTTAATACTCATCATATTCACCAGCATTAACACCATCACCACCATCCTCACCCACCACCTTCTCATAACTTTATCATCTCAATCAGCAGTAATATAAACAGTAGGATGTTCTCACAGAGAATGTTCTCCTACTGATTCCAGATCAGGCCAATAAAAACAGAACAGTCTAAGACTGTATAAGCACTTCATCCTTATGGTAAGTGTATTTCACTGTTCCAGTTTATGTTTTATTTCGATCTTTTATCGTTTACTTGTGGCTCGTCAGTACTCTGGCACGATGGCCTGCAATTTAATGCTCTCCAATTAATGAATAAATAAACAACCATAAACGAGAGAAATAAAACCCAAAGAGGGAGACAACCATGAAGGTGAGAGGACGATGAGCAGATGTACTAGTGAGGAAAACAGTTCCTTAGTGTGTGTTGAGTGGTTAATTGAGCTGTGCTGTTGATTTATATCAGCTCTATAATCGCTGAGGGTCACAGAGACCTTTAAAGCTGCAGGATGTGAAGGGGTTTTAGCTGAACACACACACACACACGATCTCCAACTGTTCTTACAGCACCTATTCCTATTCTTCTATCAACCTCAATATAGCACTCTCTCATTCATTATTCAGGCTCGAGCTGTGCTCTAAATACACACTTCAACCAGTCGATGAACACATTTGATTGGTTCTTATGCTACTGTGTGTGTGTGTGTGTGTGTGTTTGCTGCCAATCGTTCCCTCACATCAGCCAATGAGCTATTTTTATTCTCTCAGTTATTAAACAAATACATTTTGAACAAGAGTTGGGTTTTTATAAGACTAACGTTTCAAGGCGTGTGTGTCCTGGATAGAGTTCGAGACCACGTTACTTCCTGAGCTAAATTTCATGGGTTTGAATGATTGAGTCAAAATCTCAGAACCTACATGTTTGAGTTAAAGGCTTGCATTAAAATTCCTGGGTTTAAAATCTTGGGCTAAAGTTTCAGGGCTTTAATTCTTGGCCCAAAACTTACTAGCTAAAGATAAGATAAGATAAACTTTATTCATCCCTCGGTGGGGAAATTTACATGTTACAGCAGCTCACAGATAGAAAAAGAGTCAGGAATATACAGTAACAAAATATAGTACGCAATAAAAGTATTAAAAAAATATATAGTAAAAATATATATGGCCCATTCTATAGTTATGGGTACATTTCAAGTGTTGACTCTGTTAGTCAGCGTCAACTCTGTTACCGTTAAACTGGGCAATCCATTAACAGACTCGATGACAACAGAGTTGACATTTCCCGTGTCTTAATTCCACGTGCTAACTTCAAACTAGTTGCTATACGGCATGTCTCAAAACAGAATGTTATGGATTTTATTCTTATTGTTGTTGTTTTTTTAAATGAGTGAGAGATTCACTCCAATATCACAATAACAGAGTTGATGAATAATGAATCTCCTGTCGGTGTAAAATCCTCAACATTTTGCTCAAGTTAATGAGAGAAGAAACAGAACGTACCTCGCTGCCTTTCTGAAGTTTCCTACCAGAGGAAGTGACATCCCGCGGTGCAGGTGTCATGCGTATTATTACAAGTCTTTGTGGATTTTATGCGGTTTTATAACAGAGCTAACAGAGTTGACATGGACATTGGGACGGATAAAAATAATTTTTTTTATGACTGAAATTTCACATAATACAGAAAATAGACTTTAGATGCAATTGATTTTATTATAGTTAATAGAATAAGCTCCAAAAAACCAGACTGTTTGACTGAATCACTTCCTGTTTATTGGAGTTGAATGGATGAATCAGGAGTCGAAGACAGCCAATAATGTCGGGGGAGAGTCATTTAGTTAATGTTTTATGGATAAATTGGGTCTAAAATGTACATCAAGCATCGCTATTGGTGAAAGTGTGTCATAATTTGCATTATTGTTCAAAACTGATTTATTTTGTGGAAAATAACAAAAGGTTTATCTCAGAGATGCAAAATACCCTGGATTCTAGAACGACCCGTATATAACAAAAACACCGGCTATGAATGTAACCGTACACAACAATATAAGAGTGAGACTTAAATAAGAATAATACTTAAAAATGAAAAGGATATTGTACCAGATAGTAACATTATTGCACAGCATAAGCAGATGATGGTGATGAGACATGAATAAAGTGACCAAAAGGTGAAAACGAGTGAAAACGGTGCTCCATTACTCCAGAGCTGTCACTGAAGATCCTGATGAATGGCGCTGTGTGAGTGGCAACCAGTTTCAGCAGCTCTTCTTTTCTTAAAGGGCACATCTTGGGTATATTTAGGAGCAAGATCAATGTAATTCTCGTATTTTATATTAAACTTTGCTCAAATATCTGTAACATTCTGCATTCTCTACAATTTTTTTACCTTGCGCAATCCCAGAAAAATTCAGTTGAACTCAAGCCATTTGAGGCGAATTGGTCCGCCTCTGAAAAACCTTGGCATTTGGATTTCCTGGGAAACATTGATTTTCATGACGTCACGTGCGGGACGCCTTCCTCTGAATCCTACGTCAGCGCTGGTTTGTTTATGAGAAAACGACCTGGTGGTTTTCTGCAAATTTCTCCAACGTTATCATGTAATTATTAAAATGGTTAACAGATGTATCATAGGAGGGTGTAGCAACACCAATCGTCATGGGATTAGTACTCATCGTTTCCCAAAAGACCGGACAATGAGAGAGAAATGGGAGCGCTTCGTGCGAAGCACCCGGAAAAACTGGCAACATGCAACAGACCACAGCATCATATGCGGGGCTCGCTTCATAAAGCCCGACGACTTTGAGAACTATTTGCAGTGGGAAATGGGCTTCAAGAAGCAACTTGATCTGAAAAAAGACACAGTTCCATCTGTTAGAATGCCCAAAGCAACACCGTTTCCGTCTGTGTCAGTGTCACCAAAGGAGCCAGCCATGTTCGTCTCCCCTGACAGAAGGCGAAGTGCCGCATCCACCGAGGCCCTCGAAGCCGAGGACCAAGCAGAGCCGAGAAAACGACCAAGAAAATCGGCAATTCACAAGTTGACTGTTGCCAAGGTAAGAAATAAGAGAGACTATACTCTAAATTAGGAGTTCCTGTGTTTGTGTGATACACAGATAATGTTATTTATTGGCACACACAAAAGTAAACAACACGAAAGCGCTGGGCGATAATACACTTACTTCGCATGTATCAAGGGATATACGGCGTGTCAGGGCTTGAGATCTTGGGACCCGTCAAACACATTAAATGTGTATACAGCCCTGCTTAGCCGATTCCATGTGTGTAGCTTATGAAATCTTTCTCCTACAGTAGCCAGTACTCTTCTAAATGAAGAAATATATAAATACATAATAGTAATTAGAAAAAATAGGGTTTATGTAACAATAGATAGATGGGCATTGATACATGAATCCATGGGTTTAGAAGCTGAAGCTTTTAACGATCATCATTTCAATGCAAAATCGCTGGCTGCTAAACTTGGTCTACACAGACTGGGCACTGAACCCATGCAGAGTCTCTCTGCCTGCTGGCGGATCCGCACGTGACGTCACGAATCTGGATCAATCTGGCTCCAGACTCCCTTGGGATTTTTCCAGACGCGTTTTGTTATTTTATTTTTTTCTGCTGTAGACAGATGGCCTTGTGCAAAATTACCCTTCTGGATGAGTGTGTAAAGGGACATTCTTTCATATAAAAACACACACTTTTATGTTAAATTTCCTGGGCTTTAATTCCTGGAGTAAAGTTCAGAATGTCTAGGTTAAAGTTCATGGGATTTAATAATAAGGCTACAGTTCATGACCTTTCATTCATGGATGAACATCAGTGGAGAAATGATCCTGGGTTTCAACACTTGGGCTTAAATTCTATGGATAAAAAATGGATTTAACCCATTCTCAGGCTCAATTTCCTGGGCTTTAATTTTGAGCTTAATGATGGTGGATGTAAATTACAACCCCGATTCCAAAAAAGTTGGGACAAAGTACAAATTGTAAATAAAAACATAATGCAATAATTTACAAATCTCAGAAACTGATATTGTATTCACAATAGAACATAGACAACATATCAAATGTCGAAAGTGAGACATTTTGAAATTTCATGCCAAATATTGGCTCATTTGAAATTTCATGACAGCAACACATCTCAAAAAAGTTGGGACAGGGGCAATAAGAGGCTGGAAAAGTTAAAGGGACAAAAAAGGAACAGCTGGAGGACCAAATTGCAACTCATTAGGTCAATTGGCAATAGGTCATTAACATGACTGGGTATAAAAAGAGCATCTTGGAGTGGCAGCGGCTCTCAGAAGTAAAGATGGGAAGAGGATCACCAATCCCCCTAATTCTGCACCGACAAATAGTGGAGCAATATCAGAAAGGAGTTCGACAGTGTAAAATTGCAAAGAGGTTGAACATATCATCATCTACAGTGCATAATATCATCAAAAGATTCAGAGAATCTGGAAGAATCTCTGTGCGTAAGGGTCAAGGCCGGAAAACCATACTGGGTGCCCGTGATCTTCGGGCCCTTAGACGGCACTGCATCACATACAGGCATGCTTCTGTATTGGAAATCACAAAATGGGCTCAGGAATATTTCCAGAGAACATTATCTGTGAACACAATTCACCGTGCCATCCGCCGTTGCCAGCTAAAACTCTATAGTTCAAAGAAGAAGCCGTATCTAAACACGATCCAGAAGCGCAGACGTCTTCTCTGGGCCAAGGCTCGTTTAAAATGGACTGTGGCAAAGTGGAAAACTGTTCTGTGGTCAGACGAATCAAAATTTGAAGTTCTTTATGGAAATCAGGGACGCCGTGTCATTCGGACTAAAGAGGAGAAGGACGACCCGAGTTGTTATCAGTGCTCAGTTCAGAAGCCTGCATCTCTGATGGTATGGGGTTGCATTAGTGCGTGTGGCATGGGCAGCTTACACATCTGGAAAGACACCATCAATGCTGAAAGGTATATCCAGGTTCTAGAGCAACATATGCTCCCATCCAGACGACGTGTCTTTCAGGGAAGACCTTGCATTTTCCAACATGACAATGCCAAACCACATACTGCATCAATTACAGCAAATTTCCTGGGTTGAAGTTTATGGACTACAGTAGGCATATCAGGTGAAAATTCAAATTCAATCCAAACTGCTCTGAATTCAGAATTGAATGCAGAACAACATACTTTTTACAGAATTAAAATATGTTTATCTGTTCTTCAGATATTATAAATCAAAGACTCAAAAATGGCTTAATTGTTACAAAGCTGCTGTAATATTCTGTATGAGGATCACATGGTCCAAAATGGGCCTCATTAACCAATGAGATCAAATGTTTTTTTCTTCATAACTTTTTTTTTTCAAGATATTTACATGGAAATTGGCAGGAACATAGATGGTTGTATCTCATCTCATCTCATTATCTCTAGCCGCTTTATCCTTCAACAGGGTCGCAGGCAAGCTGGAGCCTATCCCAGCTGACTACGGGCGAAAGGCGGGGTACACCCTGGACAAGTCGCCAGGTCATCACAGGGCTGACACATAGACACAGACAACCATTCACACTCACGGTCAATTTAGAGTCACCAGTTAACCTAACCTGCATGTCTTTGGACTGTGGGGGAAACCGGAGCACCCGGAGGAAACCCACGCGGACACGGGGAGAACATGCAAACTCCACACAGAAAGGCCCTCGCCGGCCACGGGGCTCGAACCCAGGACCTTCTTGCTGTGAGGCGACAGCGCTAACCACTACACCACCGTGCCGCCCTAGATGGTTGTATACTGAATACAAATAAAAAAAAAGTAAAAACAAATTATGCAAATTAGCATTTAATTAGTATTAATTATGCTCATTATATAAAAACGTTAATTTGGTACACTCAATAAAAAAGTAATAAAAGTTTATTTCTAATCCCCTCTTTGTGCTCTGTAGACCTTTGTATTTCTCAGTAGCGCCTAGTAGTGTTTATATGAAAGAATATAAATGATTATTTCGATTAATATTCACAGCTTTCAAGGCGAACCTCGAAAAAACTGTCTGATCCACATCCAATAAACAATTCACATTAACTGAACTGAAATCGACACTCACGTTTCTGACTTCCAGTTTTATAAAATATCATTCCGACCACTAAGATCTCGATATTTTTCATCAAAACAACTCCAGTTATATTCTAACATAGTTATTTATTTACAGGAATCAGTTTGATTGAGAAAAAGAAGTAGGTAAAGCTATGAAAACTCACTTTAAAGTCTCCCGTGAATCAGAACATCAAAACTAGCGGACAGAAAATGTTGCTGAATCCTTCATCAGAAACAGTGAGAGCGAGAGAACATCCCTATAAAAGTGATTTGATTGATATTCACGAGTAATACAGTGGGAAACCGATCAGGAGAGAGAGAGAGTGAGTCTGACCGCTTTCCCGCGACTCAAAAAAAAAAGCACCGGCAGTTTCGCAATGCTCTGCGAGCAGTTTTTACTCTGTTGTACCGACTTCAACCTGCCGTTCCTCCCAAAGTACTGAACAGATCTTAACCAGGTACATTTCTTTGGAAAGCAGAGATTATAAGCTTTTTAATGATAGAAAATATTCAAGAGTTAAGCAGTGACAGGTTCGGAAACTTAGATGAGCGTCTGCATGGATAATTTTCACAGCACGGCCAGCGAGCGTCTGATGTGGCTAACTATAGTGTGAAGTTGATGTTCTAGAGCTGAAGTGTTTGTGCTTCCTGAAGTTCCTAAGGTAAGGTTCGAGGATAAGGTTCTGTGGGGTCTATTGGACCTGATTTGGACTCTGATGGTGGCTTTATGGCTGTATGATGAAACAGCAGACAGTTCACACTGATCAACACTATCGCAGAGAGAGAGAGAGAGAGTGTGTGTGTGGGTGTATCTGATAAACAGCACAATACAGAATGACAGACATGACTGGAATGTTCTGGTGTGAACTGAAGTGAGACACACTTTCACTTCACCATGTTTACACACACACACACACACACACACACTGCCTGCACCCTCTGAGTTCAGCATTCCAAAGTCACGACACATATATATATATATATATATATGTATGTATGTATGTGTGTGTGTGTGTGTGTGTGGCTGCTGCAGATGAAGGCCAGGCATGGTGCCACTGTCACGCTGTGCTGGAATGGGACAAGAGAGGAATGAGGGACAAACCGCCAAACAATCTTGCACACAGAGAAACGGCAGACGAGAGACAGATGTCAAAAGAGGACAAGAGGAGAGTCCAAGAGAGAAGAGGAATCAGAAAGTCATGAAAGTCTCAGTTAAACAGTGAAACATTGGACCCATGAGCATACTTTAGGGTTCACCCACCCTTCCCAGAAGGTTCTGCATGAAGTAATGAATCAACATTTTTAATGCCAGCAATATTCCACAACAAACAAACAAGCAAACACTCTTCAACAATGCAGCGGCATCCAAGGCTACAGATCAAACACCAGAGTTTTGCCAACGTTTTAAACTGTAAATACTTTAAATTGTTTTGACTGATCCAGTCTGTTTTTGCATGTTCGCTCCCCGGTAATGGATCAGAACCGGACTCGGCCTCGGCTGTCTCATGCACAGCCATGAAGGACAGGTATATTGTGTTCAAAACTTAATGACACATGGATGAAGAAAAAGTTCAAAATCAGTTCTGAAGAGATCTGAGCCCGCACACAGCAGGCCGTATGTAAACAAAAACAGCACGCTGGATGCTGGGAAGCATGAACAGGTCCCTTTAAGAAGGCAAAAGTCACCATGAAGCAGTTCAAACTCAGCCCAACTCAACAGTGAATTTTTTTTTTTTAATGGAATTTTAACATTTCTCCATGTTTTGAGACAATGACCTCAAACAGCCATTTTGTCTGGAGAGTCCAAGATCCTCTAAAAGTGTCACCATGTGGACTTTTACTAATTCCAGCGCTCTTTTACGATCATTCCTCATCACACTGTACAAGAGCCCAATAACCTGCTGTCTGAAGTCTAGAACCGACTGTCTGATAGCGTGCGTCTCCGTCTCAGGTTATACGATGAAGATCCTCTTATGATAAACCTACGATTAAAGAACATATCGACGTCATTAATTATTAATAAGTGTCGTCTTTCTATTGGTGGATTAATTATCAAGGTGCCAATACTTTTTGTCTGTGTCGTGTTTGTAACTACAATGCAACGATCCAAGTGTTTAAGGTCACATCATCACTAATGACATATGTTGTTTGTTTTCATAAAGGGTGCCAGTAATTCTGAAAGTTGACACCCACGACCTCCCACTGCATGGCATACTGGGAGTTTTCAGGAAAAGTCCAACTGCCTCAGTGAGCAACCGGGTCAAACACGGGCCACTGAAGAGCACACAGCCGTCTGATTGTGCTGCACAGAACCAGCGGAATGCAGGACACACACACACACGCACACACAGACACACACACACACGCACAAACACACACACACACACAGACGCACACACACACACACAGACACACAGACACACACACGCACACGCACACACACAGACACACACACGCACAGAGGAATGTGATGGTCTGATATAAATGTGGCGACAGTGTGTTGCAACTCATGATCAAAGATGGGAAACCATGCTGTGACTGATAGGGTTATTAGTCACAGTGAAGGAGGTGTGGCCTCTGTATCTGTCAGTCTCACTGAAGGAGGTGTGGCCTCTGTATCTGTCAGTCTCAGTGAAGGAGGTGTGGCCTCTGTATCTGTCAGGCTCAGTGAAGGAGGTGTGGCCTCTATCTGTCAGGCTCAGTGAAGGAGGTGTGGCCTCTGTATTTGTCAGGCTCAGTGAAGGAGGTGTGGCCTCTGTATCTGTCAGGCTCAGAGAAGGAGGTGTGGCCTCTGTATCTGTCAGTCTCAGTGAAGGAGGTGTGGCCTCTGTATCTGTCAGGCTCAGTGAAGGAGGTGTGGCCTCTGTATCTGTCAGGCTCAGTGAAGGAGGTGTGGCCTCTGTATCTGTCAGGCTCAGTGAAGGAGGTGTGGCCTCTGTAACTGTCAGTCTCAGTGAAGGAGGTGTGGCCCCTGTATCTGTCAGGCTCAGTGAAGGAGGTGTGGCCTCTGTATCTGTCAGGCTCAGTGAAGGAGGTGTGGCCTCTGTATCTGTCAGTCTCAGTGAAGGAGGTGTGGCCTCTGTATCTGTCAGGCTCAGTGAAGGAGGTGTGGCCTCTGTATCTGTCAGGCTCAGTGAATGAGGTGTGGCCTCTGTATCTGTCAGTCTCAGTGAAGGAGGGGTGGCCTCTGTATCTGTCAGGCTCAGTGAAGGAGGTGAGGCCTCTGTATCTGTCAGTCTCACTGAAGGAGGTGTGGCCTCTGTATCTGTCAGTCTCAGTGAAGGAGGTGTGGCCTCTGTATCTGTCAGGCTCAGTGAAGGAGGTGTGGCCTCTATCTGTCAGGCTCAGTGAAGGAGGTGTGGCCTCTGTATTTGTCAGGCTCAGTGAAGGAGGTGTGGCCTCTGTATCTGTCAGGCTCAGTGAAGGAGGTGTGGCCTCTGTATCTGTCAGTCTCAGTGAAGGAGGTGTGGCCTCTGTATCTGTCAGGCTCAGTGAAGGAGGTGTGGCCTCTGTATCTGTCAGTCTCAGTGAAGGAGGTGTGGCCTCTGTATCTGTCAGGCTCAGTGAAGGAGGTGTGGCCTCTGTATCTGACATTCTCAGTGAAGGAGGTGTGGCCTCTGTATCTGTCAGGCTCAGTGAAGGAGGTGTGGCCTCTGTATCTGTCAGTCTCACTGAAGGAGGTGTGGCCTCTGTATCTGTCAGTCTCAGTGAAGGAGGTGTGGCCTCTGTATCTGTCAGGCTGAGTGAAGGAGGTGTGGCCTCTGTATCTGTCAGGCTCAGTGAAGGAGGTGTGGCTTCTGTATCTGTCAGGCTCAGTGAAGGAGGTGTGGCCTCTGTATCTGTCAGGCTCAGTGAAGGAGGTGTGGCCTCTGTATCTGTCAGTCTCACTGAAGGAGGTGTGGCCTCTGTATCCGTCAGGCTCAGTGAAGGAGGTGTGGCCTCTGTATCCGTCAGTCTCAGTGAAGGCGGTGTGGCCTCTGTATCTGTCAGGCTCAGTGAAGGAGGTGTGGCCTCTGTATCTGTCAGTCTCACTGAAGGAGGTGTGGCCTCTGTATCTGTCATTCTCAGTGAAGGAGGTGTGGCCTCTGTATCTGTCAGGCTCAGTGAAGGAGGTGTGGCCTCTGTATCTGTCAGGCTCAGTGAAGGAGGTGTGGCCTCTGTATCTGTCAGGCTCAGTGAAGGAGGTGTGGCCTCTGTATCCGTCAGGCTCAGTGAAGGAGGTGTGGCCTCTGTATCTGTCAGGCTCAGTGAAGGAGGTGTGGTCTCTGTATCTGTCAGGCTCAGTGAAGGAGGTGTGGCCTCTGTATCTGTCAGGCTCAGTGAAGGAGGTGTGGCCTCTGTATCTGTCAGGCTCAGTGAAGGAGGTGTGGCCTCTGTATCCGTCAGGCTCAGTGAAGGAGGTGTGGCCTCTGTATCTGTCAGGCTCAGTGAAGGAGGTGTGGTCTCTGTATCTGTCAGGCTCAGTGAAGGAGGTGTGGCCTCTGTATCTGTCAGGCTCAGTGAAGGAGGTGTGGCCTCTGTATCCGTCAGGCTCAGTGAAGGAGGTGTGGCCTCTGTATCCGTCAGTCTCAGTGAAGGCGGTGTGGCCTCTGTATCTGTCAGTCTCAGTGAAGGAGGTGTGGCCTCTGTATCTGTCAGGCTCAGTGAAGGAGGTGTGGCCCCTGTATCTGTCAGGCTCAGTGAAGGACGTGTGGCCTCTGTATCTGTCAGTCTCAGTGAAGGAGGTGTGGTCTCTGTATCTGTCAGGCTCAGTGAAGGAGGTGTGGCCTCTGTATCTGTCAGGCTCAGTGAAGGAGGTGTGGCCTCTGTATCTGTCAGGCTCAGTGAAGGAGGTGTGGCCTCTGTATCTGTCAGTCTCAGTGAAGGAGGTGTGGCCTCTGTATCTGTCAGGCTCAGTGAAGGAGGTGTGGCCTCTGTATCTGTCAGGCTCAGTGAAGGAGGTGTGGCCTCTGTATCTGTCAGGCTCAGTGAAGGAGGTGTGGCCTCTGGATCTGTCAGTCTCAGTGAAGGCGGTGTGGCCTCTGTATCTGTCAGGCTCAGTGAAGGAGGTGTGGCCTCTGTATCTGTCAGGCTCAGTGAAGGAGGTGTGGCCTCTGTATCTGACATTCTCAGTGAAGGAGGTGTGGCCTCTGTATCTGTCAGGCTCAGTGAAGGAGGTGTGGCCTCTGTATCTGTCAGTCTCACTGAAGGAGGTGTGGCCTCTGTATCTGTCAGTCTCAGTGAAGGAGGTGTGGCCTCTGTATCTGTCAGGCTGAGTGAAGGAGGTGTGGCCTCTGTATCTGTCAGGCTCAGTGAAGGAGGTGTGGCTTCTGTATCTGTCAGGCTCAGTGAAGGAGGTGTGGCCTCTGTATCTGTCAGGCTCAGTGAAGGAGGTGTGGCCTCTGTATCTGTCAGTCTCACTGAAGGAGGTGTGGCCTCTGTATCCGTCAGGCTCAGTGAAGGAGGTGTGGCCTCTGTATCCGTCAGTCTCAGTGAAGGAGGTGTGGCCTCTGTATCTGTCAGGCTCAGTGAAGGAGGTGTGGCCTCTGTATCTGTCAGGCTCAGTGAAGGAGGTGTGGCCTCTGTATCTGTCAGGCTCAGTGAAGGAGGTGTGGCCTCTGTATCTGTCAGTCTCACTGAAGGAGGTGTGGCCTCTGTATCTGTCATTCTCAGTGAAGGAGGTGTGGCCTCTGTATCTGTCAGGCTCAGTGAAGGAGGTGTGGCCTCTGTATCTGTCAGGCTCAGTGAAGGAGGTGTGGCCTCTGTATCTGTCAGGCTCAGTGAAGGAGGTGTGGCCTCTGTATCCGTCAGGCTCAGTGAAGGAGGTGTGGCCTCTGTATCTGTCAGGCTCAGTGAAGGAGGTGTGGTCTCTGTATCTGTCAGGCTCAGTGAAGGAGGTGTGGCCTCTGTATCTGTCAGGCTCAGTGAAGGAGGTGTGGCCTCTGTATCTGTCAGGCTCAGTGAAGGAGGTGTGGCCTCTGTATCCGTCAGGCTCAGTGAAGGAGGTGTGGCCTCTGTATCTGTCAGGCTCAGTGAAGGAGGTGTGGTCTCTGTATCTGTCAGGCTCAGTGAAGGAGGTGTGGCCTCTGTATCTGTCAGGCTCAGTGAAGGAGGTGTGGCCTCTGTATCCGTCAGGCTCAGTGAAGGAGGTGTGGCCTCTGTATCCGTCAGTCTCAGTGAAGGCGGTGTGGCCTCTGTATCTGTCAGTCTCAGTGAAGGAGGTGTGGCCTCTGTATCTGTCAGGCTCAGTGAAGGAGGTGTGGCCCCTGTATCTGTCAGGCTCAGTGAAGGACGTGTGGCCTCTGTATCTGTCAGTCTCAGTGAAGGAGGTGTGGTCTCTGTATCTGTCAGGCTCAGTGAAGGAGGTGTGGCCTCTGTATCTGTCAGGCTCAGTGAAGGAGGTGTGGCCTCTGTATCTGTCAGGCTCAGTGAAGGAGGTGTGGCCTCTGTATCTGTCAGTCTCAGTGAAGGAGGTGTGGCCTCTGTATCTGTCAGGCTCAGTGAAGGAGGTGTGGCCTCTGTATCTGTCAGGCTCAGTGAAGGAGGTGTGGCCTCTGTATCTGTCAGGCTCAGTGAAGGAGGTGTGGCCTCTGGATCTGTCAGTCTCAGTGAAGGCGGTGTGGCCTCTGTATCTGTCAGGCTCAGTGAAGGAGGTGTGGCCTCTGTATCTGTCAGGCTCAGTGAAGGAGGTGTGGCCTCTGTATCTGTCAGGCTCAGTGAAGGAGGTGTGGCCTCTGTATCTGTCAGTCTCAGTGAAGGAGGTGTGGCCTCTGTATCTGTCAGGCTCAGTGAAGGAGGTGTGGCCTCTGTATCTGTCAGTCTCAGTGAAGGAGGTGTGGCCTCTGTATCTGTCAGGCTCAGTGAAGGAGGTGTGGCCTCTGTATCTGACATTCTCAGTGAAGGAGGTGTGGCCTCTGTATCTGTCAGGCTCAGTGAAGGAGGTGTGGCCTCTGTATCTGTCAGTCTCACTGAAGGAGGTGTGGCCTCTGTATCTGTCAGTCTCAGTGAAGGAGGTCTGGCCTCTGTATCTGTCAGGCTGAGTGAAGGAGGTGTGGCCTCTGTATCTGTCAGGCTCAGTGAAGGAGGTGTGGCCTCTGTATCTGTCAGGCTCAGTGAAGGAGGTGTGGCCTCTGTATCTGTCAGTCTCACTGAAGGAGGTGTGGCCTCTGTATCTGTCAGGCTGAGTGAAGGAGGTGTGGCCTCTGTATCCGTCAGTCTCAGTGAAGGCGGTGTGGCCTCTGTATCTGTCAGGCTCAGTGAAGGAGGTGTGGCCTCTGTATCTGTCAGGCTCAGTGAAGGAGGTGTGGCCTCTGTACCTGTCAGGCTCAGTGAAGGAGGTGTGGCCTCTGTATCTGTCAGGCTGAGTGAAGGAGGTGTGGCCTCTGTATCCGTCAGGCTCAGTGAAGGAGGTGTGGCCTCTGTATCCGTCAGTCTCAGTGAAGGCGGTGTGGCCTCTGTATCTGTCAGGCTCAGTGAAGGAGGTGTGGCCTCTGTACCTGTCAGGCTCAGTGAAGGAGGTGTGGCCTCTGTATCTGTCAGGCTCAGTGAAGGAGGTGTGGCCTCTGTATCTGTCAGGCTCAGTGAAGGAGGTGTGGCCTCTGTATCTGTCAGGCTCAGTGAAGGAGGTGTGGCCTCTGTATCGGTCAGGCTCAGTGAAGGAGGTGTGGCCTCTGTATCTGTCAGGCTGAGTGAAGGAGGTGTGGCCTCTGTATCTGTCAGTCTCAGTGAAGGCGGTGTGGCCTCTGTATCTGTCAGGCTCAGTGAAGGAGGTGTGGCCTCTGTATCTGTCAGTCTCAGTGAAGGAGGTGTGGCCTCTGTATCGGTCAGGCTCAGTGAAGGAGGTGTGGCCTCTGTATCCGTCAGGCTCAGTGAAGGAGGTGTGGCCTCTGTATCCGTCAGTCTCAGTGAAGGCGGTGTGGCCTCTGTATCTGTCAGTCTCAGTGAAGGAGGTGTGGCCTCTGTATCTGTCAGTCTCACTGAAGGAGGTGTGGCCTCTGTATCTGTCAGTCTCACTGAAGGAGGTGTGGCCTCTGTATCCGTCAGGCTCAGTGAAGGAGGTGTGGCCTCTGTATCTGTCAGTCTCACTGAAGGAGGTGTGGCCTCTGTATCTGTCAGTCTCACTGAAGGAGGTGTGGCCTCTGTATCTGTCAGGCTCAGTGAAGGAGGTGTGGCCTCTGTATCTGTCAGGCTCAGTGAAGGAGGTGTGGCCTCTGTATCTGTCAGGCTCAGTGAAGGAGGTGTGGCCTCTGTATCTGTCAGGCTCAGTGAAGGAGGTGTGGCCTCTGTATCCGTCAGTCTCAGTGAAGGCGGTGTGGCCTCTGTATCTGTCAGGCTCAGTGAAGGAGGTGTGGCCTCTGTATCCGTCAGGCTCAGTGAAGGAGGTGTGGCCTCTGTATCCGTCAGTCTCAGTGAAGGCGGTGTGGCCTCTGTATCTGTCAGTCTCAGTGAAGGAGGTGTGGCCTCTGTATCTGTCAGGCTCAGTGAAGGAGGTGTGGCCTCTGGATCTGTCAGTCTCACTGAAGGAGGTGTGGCCTCTGTATCTGTCAGTCTCAGTGAAGGAGGTGTGGCCTCTGTATCTGTCAGGCTCAGTGAAGGAGGTGTGGCCTCTGTATCTGTCAGGCTCAGTGAAGGACGTGTGGCCTCTGTATCTGTCAGTCTCAGTGAAGGAGGTGTG
Source organism: Neoarius graeffei (assembly GCF_027579695.1). NCBI lineage: Eukaryota > Metazoa > Chordata > Actinopteri > Siluriformes > Ariidae > Neoarius > Neoarius graeffei. Next base: position 106,955,127 of record NC_083573.1, read on the forward strand.
GCCTCTGTATCTGTCAGGCTCAGTGAAGGAGGTGTGGCCTCTGTATCTGTCAGGCTCAGTGAAGGAGGTGTGGCCTCTGTATCTGTCAGTCTCAGTGAAGGAGGTGTGGCCTCTGTATCTGTCAGGCTCAGTGAAGGAGGTGTGGCCTCTGTATCTGACATTCTCAGTGAAGGAGGTGTGGCCTCTGTATCTGTCAGGCTCAGTGAAGGAGGTGTGGCCTCTGTATCTGTCAGTCTCACTGAAGGAGGTGTGGCCTCTGTATCTGTCAGGCTGAGTGAAGGAGGTGTGGCCTCTGTATCCGTCAGGCTCAGTGAAGGAGGTGTGGCCGATGTATCCGTCAGTCTCAGTGAAGGCGGTGTGGCCTCTGTATCTGTCAGTCTCAGTGAAGGAGGTGTGGCCTCTGTATCTGTCAGGCTCAGTGAAGGAGGTGTGGCCTCTGGATCTGTCAGTCTCACTGAAGGAGGTGTGGCCTCTGTATCTGTCAGTCTCAGTGAAGGAGGTGTGGCCTCTGTATCTGTCAGGCTCAGTGAAGGAGGTGTGGCCTCTGTATCTTTCAGGCTAAGTGAAGGAGGTGTGGCCTCTGTATCTGTTAATCTCAGTGAAGGAGGTGTGGCCTCTGTATCTGTCAGGCTCACTGAAGGAGGTGTGGCCTCTGTATCTGTCAGTCTCAGTGAAGGAGGTGTGGCCTCTGTATCTGTCAGGCTGAGTGAAGGAGGTGTGGCCTCTGTATCTGTCAGGCTCAGTGAAGGAGGTGTGGCCTCTGTATCTGGCAGGCTCAGTGAAGGAGGTGTGGCCTCTGTATCTGTCAGTCTCACTGAAGGAGGTGTGGCCTCTGTATCCGTCAGGCTCAGTGAAGGAGGTGTGGCCTCTGTATCTGTCAGGCTGAGTGAAGGAGGTGTGGCCTCTGTATCTGTCAGGCTCAGTGAAGGAGGTGTGTCCTCTGTATCTGTTAATCTCAGTGAAGGAGGTGTGGCCTCTGTATCTGTCAGGCTCAGTGAAGGAGGTGTGGCCTCTGTATCCGTCAGTCTCAGTGAAGGAGGTGTGGTCTCTGTAACTGTCAGGCTCAGGGAAGGAGGTGTGGCCTCTGTATCTGTCAGTCACAGTGAAGGAGGTGTGGCCTCTGTATCTGTTAATCTCAGTGAAGGAGGTGTGGCCTCTGTATCTGTCAGTTTCAGTGAAGGAGGTGTGGCCTCTGTATCTGTCAGTCTCAGTGAAGGAGATGTGGCCTCTGTATCTGTCAGTCTCACTGAAGGAGGTGTGGCCTCTGTATCTGTCAGTCTCACTGAAGGAGGTGTGGCCTCTGTATCTGTCAGTCTCACTGAAGGAAGTGTGGCCTCTGTATCTGTCAGGCTCAGTGAAGGAGGTGTGGCCTCTGGATCTGTCAGTCTCACTGAAGGAAGTGTGGCCTCTGTATCTGTCAGTCTCACTGAAGGAAGTGTGGCCTCTGTATCTGTCAGTCTCACTGAAGGAGGTGTGGCCTCTGTATCCGTCAGGCTCAGTGAAGGAAGTGTGGCCTCTGTATCTGTCAGTCTCAGTGAAGGAGGTGTGGCCTCTGTATCTGTCAGTCTCACTGAACGAGGTGTGGCCTCTGTATCTGTCAGTCTCACTGAACGAGGTGTGGCCTCTGTATCTGTCAGTCTCACTGAAGGAGGTGTGGCCTCTGTATCTGTCAGTCTCACTGAACGAGGTGTGGCCTCTGTATCTGTCAGTCTCACTGAAGGAGGTGTGGCCTGTGTATCTGTCAGTCTCACTGAAGGAGGTGTGGCCTCTGTATCTGTCATTCTCAGTGAAGGAGGTGTGGCCTCTGTATCTGTCATTCTCAGTGAAGGAGGTGTGGCCTCTGTATCTGTCATTCTCAGTGAAGGAGGTGTGGCCTCTGTATCTGTCAGTCTCAGTGAAGGAGATGTGGCCTCTGTATTTGTCAGTCTCAGTGAAGGAGGTGTGGCCTCTGTATCTGTCAGTCTCACTGAAGGAGGTGTGGCCCCTGTATCTGTCAGGCTCAGTGAAGGAGGTGTGGCCTCTGTATCTGTCAGGCTCAGTGAATGAGGTGTGGCCTCTGTATCTGTCAGGCTCAGTGAAGGAGGTGTGGCCTCTGTATCTGTCAGTCTCAGTGAAGGAGGTGTGGCCTCTTTATCTGTCAGGCTCAGTGAAGGAGGTGTGGCCTCTGTATCTGTCAGGCTCAGTGAAGGAGGTGTGGCCTCTGTATCTGTCAGTCTCAGTGAAGGAGGTGTGGCCTCTTTATCTGTCAGGCTCAGTGAAGGAGGTGTGGCCTCTGTATCTGTTAGGCTCAGTGAAGGACGTGTGGCCTCTGTATCTGTCAGGCTCAGTGAAGGAGGTGTGGCCTCTGTATTTGTCATTCTCAGTGAAGGAGGTGTGGCCTCTGTATCTGTCAGTCTCAGTGAAGGAGGTGTGGCCTCTGTATTTGTCATTCTCAGTGAAGGAGGTGTGGCCTCTGTATCTGTCAGGCTGAGTGAAGGAGGTGTGGCCTCTGTATCTGTCAGGCTCAGTGAAGGAGGTGTGGCCTCTGTATCTGTCAGTCTCAGTGAAGGAGGTGTGGCCTCTGTATCTGTCAGGCTCAGTGAAGGAGGTGTGGCCTCTGTATCTGTCAGTCTCAGTGAAGGAGGTGTGGCCTCTTTATCTGTCAGGCTCAGTGAAGGAGGTGTGGCCTCTGTATCTGTCAGGCTCAGTGAAGGAGGTGTGGCCTCTGGATCTGTCAGTCTCAGTGAAGGAGGTGTGGCCTCTTTATCTGTCAGGCTCAGTGAAGGAGGTGTGGCCTCTGTATCTGTTAGGCTCAGTGAAGGAGGTGTGGCCTCTGTATCTGTCAGGCTCAGTGAAGGAGGTGTGGCCTCTGTATTTGTCATTCTCAGTGAAGGAGGTGTGGCCTCTGTATCTGTCAGTCTCAGTGAAGGAGGTGTGGCCTCTGTATTTGTCATTCTCAGTGAAGGAGGTGTGGCCTCTGTATCTGTCATTCTCAGTGAAGGAGGTGTGGCCTCTGTATCTGTCAGTCTCACTGAAGGAGGTGTGGCCACTGTATCTGTCAGGCTCAGTGAAGGAGGTGTGGCCTCTGTATCTGTCAGGCTCAGTGAAGGAGGTGTGGCCTCTGTATCTGTCAGTCTCAGTGAAGGGGTTGTGGCCTCTATCTGTCAGGCTCAGTGAAGGAGGTGTGGCCTCTGTATCTGTCAGTCTCAGTGAAGGAGGCGTGGCCTCTGTATCTGTCAGGCTCAGTGAAGGAGGTGTGGCCTCTGTATCTGTCAGGCTCAGTGAAGGAGGTGTGGCCTCTGTATCTGTCAGGCTCAGTGAAGGAGGTGTGGCCTCTGTATCTGTCAGTCTCACTGAAGGAGGTGTGGCCTCTGTATCTGTCAGGCTGAGTGAAGGAGGTGTGGCCTCTGTATCTGTCAGGCTGAGTGAAGGAGGTGTGGCCTCTGTATCTGTCAGTCTCACTGAAGGAGGTGTGGCCTCTGTATCTGTCAGTCTCACTGAAGGAGGTGTGGCCTCTGTGTCTGTCAGGCTCAGTGAAGGAGGTGTGGCCTCTGTATCTGTCAGGCTCAGTGAAGGAGGTGTGGCCTCTGGATCTGTCAGTCTCACTGAAGGAGGTGTGGCCTCTGTATCTGTCAGGCTCAGTGAAGGAGGTGTGGCCTCTGTATCTGTCAGGCTCAGTGAAGGAGGTGTGGCCTCTGTATCTGTCAGGCTCAGTGAAGGAGGTGTGGCCTCTGTATCCGTCAGGCTCAGTGAAGGAGGTGTGGCCTCTGTATCTGTCAGTCTCACTGAAGGAGGTGTGGCCTCTGTATCTGTCAGGCTCAGTGAAGGAGGTGTGGCCTCTGTATCCGTCAGGCTGAGTGAAGGAGGTGTGGCCTCTGTATCTGTCAGTCTCACTGAAGGAGGTGTGGCCTCTGTATCTGTCAGTCTCACTGAAGGAGGTGTGGCCTCTGTGTCTGTCAGGCTCAGTGAAGGAGGTGTGGCCTCTGTATCTGTCAGGCTCAGTGAAGGAGGTGTGGCCTCTGGATCTGTCAGTCTCACTGAAGGAGGTGTGGCCTCTGGATCTGTCAGGCTCAGTGAAGGAGGTGTGGCCTCTGTATCTGTCAGGCTCAGTGAAGGAGGTGTGGCCTCTGTATCTGTCAGGCTCAGTGAAGGAGGTGTGGCCTCTGTATCCGTCAGGCTCAGTGAAGGAGGTGTGGCCTCTGTATCTGTCAGTCTCACTGAAGGAGGTGTGGCCTCTGTGTCTGTCAGGCTCAGTGAAGGAGGTGTGGCCTCTGTATCTGTCAGGCTCAGTGAAGGAGGTGTGGCCTCTGGATCTGTCAGTCTCACTGAAGGAGGTGTGGCCTCTGTATCTGTCAGGCTCAGTGAAGGAGGTGTGGCCTCTGTATCTGTCAGGCTCAGTGAAGGAGGTGTGGCCTCTGTATCTGTCAGGCTCAGTGAAGGAGGTGTGGCCTCTGTATCTGTCAGGCTCAGTGAAGGAGGTGTGGCCTCTGTATCTGTCAGGCTCAGTGAAGGAGGTGTGGCCTCTGTATCTGTCAGGCTCAGTGAAGGAGGTGTGGCCTCTGTATCAGTTGTGCAGAAGGAATATGATGAATCCTTGTTTGCAAATAATTTCAGTCTCCGCTCTGCCAGTAAAAAGCCACAGTTTCACAATCTCTCTCTCTCTCTCTCTCTCTCCCTCTCCTCTAACCTGTGCCAGTGTAAACAGAAAGAGTGTGCATAGAGGACAGGTCTGCTAGAAACTCACCTCCACTTGCGTTTTCTTCATCCTGGAAGAGAGAAGAGCAGAGTGAGGTTTAAAGAAGTTTCAGTTCCAGTAAAGAGCTGAATGGAATCAAATCACTTCATTCACAAACACTGCAGTGCACTCAGGACAGCGTCAGAGTAAACACTACACCTGCACACACACGGGGCTTCATAAAACACCACGGAGAACAGGCACGCATCACCTCCACTTCATCATTCCCCACACACTACACACACACACACACACAGATAAAACACCACGGAGAACAGGCACGCATCACCTCCACTTCATCATTCCCCACACACACACACACACACACACACACACACACACACACACACACACAGATAAAACACCACGGAGAACAGGCACGCATCACCTCCACTTCATCATTCCCCACACACTACACACACACACACACACAGATAAAACACCACGGAGAACAGGCACGCATCACCTCCACTTCATCATTCCCCACACACACACACACACACACACACACACACACACACACAGATAAAACACCACGGAGAACAGGCACGCATCACCTCCACTTCATCATTCCCCACACACTACACACACACACAGATAAAACACCACGAAGAACAGGCACGCATCACCTCCACTTCATCATTCCCCACACACTACACACACACACACACACACACACACACACACAGAGATAAAACACCACGAAGAACAGGCACGCATCACCTCCACTTCATCATTCCCCACACACTACACACACACACACACACACACACACACACACACACACACACACACACACACACAGAGATAAAACACCACGAAGAACAGGCACGCATCACCTCCACTTCATCGTTCCCCACACACTACACACACACACACACACACACACACACACACAGAGATAAAACACCACGAAGAACAGGCACGCATCACCTCCACTTCATCATTCCACACACACACACACACACACACACACACACACACACACACACACACACACACACACACACACGGGGCTTCATAAAACACCACGGAGAACAGGCACGCATCACCTCCACTTCATCATTCCCCACACACTACACACACACACACACACACACACACACACACACACAGATAAAACACCACGGAGAACAGGCACGCATCACCTCCACTTCATCATTCCCCACACACTACACACACACACACACACACACACACACACACAGATAAAACACCAAGGAGAACAGGCACGCATCACCTCCATCATTCCCCACACACTACACACACACACACACACACACACACACAGATAAAACACCAAGGAGAACAGGCACGCATCACCACCTCCATCATTCCCCACACACTACACACACACACACACACACACACACACACACACACACACACACACACACACACACACACACACAGAGATAAAACACCACGAAGAACAGGCACGCATCACCTCCACTTCATCATTCCACACACACACACACACACACACACACACACACACACACACACACGGGGCTTCATAAAACACCACGGAGAACAGGCACGCATCACCTCCACTTCATCATTCCCCACACACTACACACACACACACACACACACACACACACACACACACACACACAGATAAAACACCACGGAGAACAGGCACGCATCACCTCCACTTCATCATTCCCCACACACTACACACACACACACACACACACAGATAAAACACCAAGGAGAACAGGCACGCATCACCTCCATCATTCCCCACACACTACACACACACACACACACACACAGATAAAACACCAAGGAGAACAGGCACGCATCACCACCTCCATCATTCCCCACACACTACACACACACACACACACACACACACACACACACACACACACACACACACACACAGATAAAACACCATGGAGAACAGGCACGCATCACCTCCATAATTCCCCACACACTACACACACACACACACACACACACACACACAGATAAAACACCACGGAGAACAGGCACGCATCACCTCCATCATTCCCCACACACTACACACACACACACACACACACACACACACACACACACAGATAAAACACCACAGAGAACAGGCACGCATCACCTCCACTTCATCATTCCCCACACACACACACACACACACACACACGGGGCTTCATAAAACACCACGGAGAACAGGCACGCATCACCTCCACTTCATCATTCCTCACACACAGACAGACAGACAGGTAAAATGAATTCCTCACACACACATCACCTACATCTACACTTCATCATACTTCACAGACTACAGACACATAGACAGATAGACTGAGACAGATATATAGATACAGACAGACATATATCGACACACAGACAGACAGACAGACATATAGACAGACAGACAGATATGTAAACACATAGACAGATAGATACACAGACATATCAACAGATATATGGATACATAGACAAACAGCCTGACAGACATACAGATACATAGACAGAAAGACAGATATATAGACACATAGACTGATAGATAGACAGACAGATATATAGATACATAGACAGACAGACAGACAGACAGATATACAGGTACATAGACACATATACAGACAGATATACAGGCACAGATACTAACAGACAGACAGATATATAGATACATAGACAGACAAACAGATAGATATGTATACACACAGACAGGCAGAGAGAACAACATACAGATAGACAAAAAGACAGACAGATAGCAAGATGAAGTGAAAGACAGACAGACAGACAATGCAGACAGATAAATGGACAGAGATAGAAAAATAAAATGTGAGACAAACAAATAGACAAACAAATCGACACAACAGGCCTTTAGGCCATTAGACAGATGACAGACAGACAAATCCAGAAGAAGACAGGAGACACAGCACCATGTCTATTCCCACTGTGTGCGTGTTGTGTGCCAGCCCTAACCTTTAACGAGGAGTGTACGGCAGACTCGGGTGGGTAGACGATGAAGTGGCGCAGCGTGAAGCCGAAGCCCTGCGAGGTTCGGCGCAGGTGCAGAGTTTTAGGCCCAGGCCAGGAGAAGAGCTGGTCCACAGGTGCCGGGGATATGGGGGACATGGGGGACACGGGGGACAGCTCACTCGGATCACGGCCATCCTTCTTACACTGAGACGGGAAAGAGAGAAGAAGGAAAGCACTTAAAAATAAAAATAAGGTTTTAATTATTGATAATTCACTCATTAAAATACACTTACTTAAAACTATTTTATTATTACATTGAACCCAAAACAAAATTAAATTCAAGACAGGTTTTCTGTGTGTAAGAGTGTGTGACACAATATCATTGTCACAAAAAAGCATATTCTTTTAAAAAAATAATAATATCTTAATAAAATGTGACATGAAATTAAAAAAAAAAGTTGTAAATTTATAGACTGTGTAAAACCGACTCTCACTCAGTGTAGAGAGGGAGAAAGTCTCCTGTTTCCAAAAGACAAAACATAAAACTTTCCAAATGTCCCCAATTCTGCCATGACAACGGCAACGATACAAGAAACACCATGACTCACTTCAGCCATCTTGAACAGAGGAACCCAGACACACACTGACCCAGTTCATCAACACACACACACACACACACACCACTAGCATCAATAATTCTAAACCACTGCTTACGTGAAATGTGCTGCTTGCTAGCGCTTAGGGATCATATCAGAAATGAGCAATTCCAGCGTTATGGACGTGACACTTGAACTCAAAATGGCAACAAATGACCCAGTGCATGTTTTATTGTCTCCCAGTATTTAAACAGGTGTTGCATATTTTAAGGCTGTACCATACTGGAGAAGTGATAGAACAAGAACAATTCCCATAGTACATCTAGGGCATGCCAGAAAATGCCAATAAAAGATGCGTTATGGATGTGACAGAAAAAGTATCACTTTTCTTGGGTGACTGTACATTTTTATCAAACTCTGTGAAATTGTAAACCTAATGTCGAAATGGAGATATCCATTTGACAGAGGGGTCCAAGGTGAATATTAAAAAATCTTTGTTTAAAATATTTTGTATTTCATGCAGAGTTTCGGAAGGAAAAGTCAGCGTAATGGATGTGACGAAATTCCGTTATGGATGTGACGCGTCTGAAATAGACATGGCATATGTTTAGAAAATCAGCAATTTAACCACCATAACCCTTTGAAAAACTCTCTAAATATCAGCTAAAACTATCAAAGTTCTTAAATAATATTTAGGATGGCTATTGTTTTGCTGTTTTGTGGATTTTAGCATACATTTCTGTGGCTTGTGGCAATAATATAGAATTGTACATGATCAAAGTTGATTTTAGCTTGGGGTTTACATTATAAGAAAGAAAGACTGACATATTAAGGCGAAGGGAACAATTCTTGTGACAAATTGGTTCAACTTATTCACATCTGTAAAATACAGGCTTAGGTGATATCTCTGGGAGTGGTTTTGATGTATTACATGTTGCTTTATTTTTGCATGGTGAGGTTGACATTTACATGGAATTGCCCAAACACTAGCTACTGTAGTTACATACCCGGCTTCTGAGATGACCTGAAATTAGCTAGCCAGCTAACTAACTGCAGGAAAAACAACAAAACTAGCGTGACCAGACGTCCCAGTTTGACCGGGACAGTCCCGATTTTGAGTTGCGTGTCCCTAGTCCCAACAAAGGTCCGTCGGGACACTGAAATGTCCCGGTTTACACCAAACACTAACAAACTGTCCCAGTTACAGCGATCATATATAGCCAACGAGATGTCAATAAAGCTTCTAGCAATTCAGCATCAATGTGCGTGTGTGCGCAGTCAACCTTACAATGTATCTATTTGTACAATGTTGTAATATAGAGGCCGCGTTATAACGTTTTTTTTTTTTGCGCTAGCCGCTGTTAACTACTACGCGGCAATGCCGAACGGATGAGCGCTGGGAGATGTTCGCGCACTTCAAGAGTAGGGAGATTCCTTACAGCAGTGTCAGCCAGCTTTGCCAGTTTGCCATGTGCCTACCTGGCACCAATGCTCCAGCTGAGCGAATATTTTCACTCATGAGCAACACCCGGACTGACGAGAGGAATCACATGACCGTGCCTACTCTCGAAGCCTTGCTCATTACCCAGGCCAATTTCAACGATACTTGCTCGCAGTTTCCCAGCAGGCTCTCGGGCAATAAAGCACTACTGGAGCAAATTCACTCATCATGTAAATATACAGTATGCAATAAAATGGCATCTTCTTTAGGGTGGGTGGGTTGGGCGGCTGTGTTTCTGAAACATTTTTTGTTGTCTTTCACGTGTCTTTAATCTGTATCACAGATTGTCTTGGCTAGTTTGATGCTGTTGTCAATTCAGGGTTCACATTTTCAAAATAGTTAATAGCCGACACTGGTTAAGATTAAACAGAGGCATTTTGGGTAAAGGTTCGGAGGTGACAACGATTAGGCTCATGCGCTCATTCCTGTTACAATGCATAGCCTATTGTTTAAAAAAAAAGTTCATCGCATAAAATGTTGATGTTAATATGCAAGCAATGCATTTTCTTGGCGTTTTCACAAAGGTGGAATAAATCAGTTGAAATTTAGGCTATTGGCCTATTCCCTATCATCACATCTGCTGTCTGATTTTCTTACTTTAACTGAATTGTGATAGAAGTACATGTAGAGAACAAGAAAATACTTGATTATTCTCTGAAATGTTGATAAAAGTGAGCTTCTACAAAATGATAACAGCACCTGTCTGAGCCGGTTTGAGCCGGCGCATGATTACATCAAAACGCGTGTGCGTGCACGAGTATCACGGTCACGTGCAAAGTGTCCCGGTTTTAGACTCGGGAAATCTGGTCACCCTAAACAAAACAAAAATATGAACATTAAAGAAAACTAAATGAAATATTATATATGATCCACACGCATTCACAGAACATCTGTCCTATTTCCTTTTGTTTAAACCCAGAAACATCTCACTTTAATCGCTAATTCTGGAGCCAGCACTTGCTAGCTTCTGCGTATAGCCGACATCAAAACATCACAGAGCTTTACCCTCACACTATTTACATCACACACGATGTTCAGATGTTTATAAGAAAATTCCATGTGTGACCCAGTCTTTCTCAATTATCATGTTTTAACAACAAAATTTTGGTGAGCAGTCGATACTAAATCTATTTACACTGTTTTTACAGTTGTATAAAATATTTTATTGGAAAGTTCCCAACATATCTGAGGGAAATGTTACAACCCCGATTCCAAAAAAGTTGGGACAAAGTACAAATTGTAAATAAAAATGGAATGCAATAATTTACAAATCTCAAAAACTGATATTGTATTCACAATAGAACATAGACAACATATCAAATGTCGAAAGTGAGACATTTTGAAATTTCATGCCAAATATTGGCTCATTTGAAATTTCATGACAGCAACACATCTCAAAAAAGTTGGGACAGGGGCAATAAGAGGCTGGAAAAGTTAAAGGTACAAAAAAGGAACAGCTGGAGGAACAAATTGCAACTCATTAGGTCAATTGGCAATAGGTCATTAACATGACTGGGTATAAAAAGAGCATCTTGGAGTGGCAGCGGCTCTCAGAAGTAAAGATGGGAAGAGGATCACCAATCCCCCTAATTCTGCGCCGACAAATAGTGGAGCAATATCAGAAAGGAGTTCGACAGTGTAAACTTGCAAAGAGTTTGAATCAAATCAAATCAAATCAAGTTTATTTGTACAGCGCTTTTAACAATAAACATTGTCGCAAAGCAGCTTTACAGAATTTGAACGACTTAAAACATGAGCTAATTTTATCCCTAATCTATCCCCAATGAGCAAGCCTGTGGCGACGGTGGCAAGGAAAAACTCCCTCAGACGACATGAGGAAGAAACCTCGAGAGGAACCAGACTCAAAAGGGAACCCATCCTCATTTGGGCAACAACAGACAGCCTGACTATAATATTAACAGTTTTAACAGGTATAACCCTCAACTGTCCTCATGGGACAGTTTAAAGAGTTTGAACATATCATCATCTACAGTGCATAATATCATCAAAAGATTCAGAGAATCTGGAAGAATCTCTGTGCGTAAGGGTCAAGGCCGGAAAACCATACTGGGTGCCCGTGATCTTCGGGCCCTTAGACGGCACTGCATCACATACAGGCATGCTTCTGTATTGGAAATCACAAAATGGGCTCAGGAATATTTCCAGAGAACATTATCTGTGAACACAATTCACCGTGCCATCTGCCGTTGCCGGCTAAAACTCTATAGTTCAAAGAAGAAGCCGTATCTAAACACGATCCAGAAGCGCAGACGTCTTCTCTGGGCCAAGGCTCATTTAAAATGGACTGTGGCAAAGTGGAAAACTGTTCTGTGGTCAGACGAATCAAAATCTGAAGTTCTTTATGGAAATCAGGGACGCCGTGTCATTCGGACTAAAGAGGAAAAGGACGACCCAAGTTGTTATCAGCGCTCAGTTCAGAAGCCTGCATCTCTGATGGTATGGGGTCGCATTAGTGCGTGTGGCATGGGCAGCTTACACATCTGGAAAGACACCATCAATGCTGAAAGGTATATCCAGGTTCTAGAGCAACATATGCTCCCATCCAGACGACGTCTCTTTCAGGGAAGACCTTGCATTTTCCAACATGACAATGCCAAACCACATACTGCATCAATTACAGCATCATGGCTGCGTAGAAGAAGGGTCCGGGTACTGAACTGGCCAGCCTGCAGTCCAGATCTTTCACCCATAGAAAACATTTGGCGCATCATAAAAACGGAAGATACAACAAAAAAGACCCAAGACAGTTGAGCAACTAGAATCCTACATTAGACAAGAATGGGTTAACATTCCTATCCCTAAACTTGAGCAACTTGTCTCCTCAGTCCCCAGACGTTTACAGACTGTTGTAAAGAGAAAAGGGGATGTCTCACAGTGGGAAACATGGCCTTGTCCCAACTTTTTTGAGATGTGTTGTTGTCATGAAATTTAAAATCACCTAATTTTTCTCTTTAAATGATACATTTTCTCAGTTTAAACATTTGATATGTCATCTATGTTCTATTCTGAATAAAATATGGAATTTTGAAACTTCCACATCATTGCATTCCGTTTTTATTTACAATTTGTACTTTGTCCCAACTTTTTTGGAATCGGGGTTGTAATATTTCCTATAATTCTGTACAGTTTCTACCCTCACCGTGTCTTTATATTATCCAAAAACCCAAATTCACAAGAAAATATACGGTCATTTTCATGGCAGTCATGGATACGACTAGAGTAGCTTAAGTTGTCGTCATGGCAACAAAACAGCACATTGAAATGTTTGCCACATGTCATGTTGGAACGTTTTTAGAAGGAAATGTCACACATACGGCTCACTTTCTCAATATGGCGGAAAAACCCATTAAATTTTGGTTAGCGGTCGACGCTAAGTCTGTTTACGTTGTGATTATTGTACAAAGTCTTTTATTGGAAAATTACCAACACATCTGAGGGAAATGTTGATGTTTCCGATAATTCTGTCTGGTTTCTACCCTCGCTGTGTCTTTATGTTAGCCAGAAAAACAAATTCACAAATTCCATTTTAATGTGCCATTATTTTAATGGCAGTCACAGATATAATGACGAGTGGCTTGATTTGTTGTCATAGCAACAAAATGAAACAAGAACATCCTGGAGGCGTTTATATGGGACTGGTTTTACCAAAACCACCTTTTCTGAGTGTGTTTTTCCAGCACTGGGACAATAAGGCAGATCTGTGTCATACCTCACACACACACACACACACACTTGGGTAAACGCTGACTCAAACCACCACATAATTCTCACACTGACACTTCGCAATGTTCATCAGTTTTCTAATATGATGTCTCAGTTTGTTTGAACAATAACCCCACCCACACACTCTCTCTCTCTCTCTCTAATCGTCATTAAACCAATCCACTGTGTGTCAATCCAATCTCGTTACTGATTTTCCCTCTTTTTCAAGCACGGACACAGATGTCAATCAATGACGATCCGATGAGAGGAAATCACCCTGACACGTGTCTTTAAAACAGCATACGTATACCCTCACCGGCCACTTTAATAGGAACCTGTACTTGATTCTATAGGGGTGTTCACACGGCACATATGTGACCCCTCACCGAATCCAGGGACACGTGTCGGCCGAAACGAATCCGAGATAATGGCAAAAGAAGCATTTTTTTTTTCGAAATTTGTGATTTTTGTTTTTTTCCATCATGTGCAAGTTGAGATCTTGAAGAATGCAATCAGTATTTCAGATAATAGATTGTTTTGTTGGAAAAGCATACATTTTTTGTTGCAAATTGTCTCGTTTTTGTCAGGACTGTAGCCTGCTGGGGGGTGTGGGTAAATTACCATATGGGCCATTCACATGATGATTTAAGTCTTTTGTTTTGTTTTTTTTTGCGAATCAGCTGTATGATACGAGCTGAGCGCATGGCTACTTAACTGCATACAGGCGTGTGATTTCACTATGGAATGAGTTACTAAACAGACCGCAGAGGAGCAAACACCGCGAAGCAAACAGACACACGGTATTTACATCGGAGATAACCATTTCTAGCAAAAAAAATGCAACCTCGTTTTCCAGATTGAATGGAATACTTGAATGATCGGATGATACACGGACCGTTCTAGGATTACATTCCATCGGAGGCATTGGTGTGTGCAAGGCGCCGTTTCTCTTTCTGATGGGGTGAGTTTATTAATCTAAGGCTGTGTGCTTATTTTTGCATGTAACGGAGAGTGTTGTGGTTTGGTTAAGCCTAGGTCACAACCGGACGTACGATTTTTTGGCCGTGTGATTTTTGGCGTTTCCCAAATCGCTGCGTTTTTTTTTTGTTCACGGAGAAAGACGCGCGTTGGCCGTAAGTTTGTCTTGCAACCTGAAAAAAACATAAGCGCCCGTAGAGTTTGTTTGACATGACAAAGAACCTCTGCGGCCGGTCTGCGGCTCGAAAATCAGCACATCACACGCGCGCTCTCGTGCTTTTCACACGCGCGCTCTCGTGCGTTTCATGCGCGCTCTCCGTGTGTTTCTTGCGTTTTTTGCGTGTAGACCTCGGTTGTGACCGAGGCTTTACATGAAACTAGCGTTGTGTTAGTTGTGTCATCATCGTGCTATCTTTCTTTCTTACGGTGTGAGTAATTTTTCAACCACAAAACGTTAAAGTATACTTTAGGACTTATTTTTGTACTTCATAATTGTGTTGGGCATACTTTGCATGGAAGGAAAATTGACGTGGTGATCTTTGTTTACATGAAAGTAGTATCGTGCTAGCTCGTAGGGGGTAGGGCTTTCCTTAATGTCATGCAGATGAGCAGCATTATGTGCCCGCCCTACACCCAGAGTAGCTGAGATGGAAAACTTTGAGGGCGATTTTCTCCCTTTTCTGTTTTAAGAAGTATACACTTTCAAAAGGCCACACATTCTTCAAATACTGTCAGATCTCCACATGGAAGGCATCATTGCAAAGCTTAGAAACTGTATTTTCTGAATCTGTCAATAACTCAAAATGCCCCCGGGCCGACATGTGTCCCTGGATTCTGTGATCTGCCACATATTTGCATCGATGCTGCACCGATGTATTTTGTTGCGATATATCTTACGCCGGTGTAAATTTTGTGGAGCGTTCACACGTCACAAACCTGCTTACTAGAGAGAAGCACGTAGCACCGGTGCAGCCCCACTTGCGTTCACACGGCAGTTTTTGCGACCGTGCTATACGATAGTAATAATGCGGAAATGAAATATGCGCATGCGTGAAAATGTACTTCCTTTTCCCGGTTGTCATGGCATCACCAAGCGCCGGCAAAACAACGTGGATGAAGACACCAGTGCTGCCAGATACTGCTGACGTTTTCCAGCCCAAAATATGTTCAAACCCACCAAAATGCACTTAAAACCGCCCAATCTGGCAACACTGGAAGACACGCAGTTCTGTTGTTGTTGATATTCGCCATTTTGGAAGCGCAAAATACCAGGATGCGAATTATGCAATGCCCGTATGTAATCAACTCTCCTGACGCGTAGCGAGTCTACCCCTGTAGCGTTCAGACGTCCCATTTTATTATCGGTGCTGCCCCGCAAACTAGCATTTACTCCGGAGTAAATTTCTTAAACCACCTCCCGAGCAGGGTTAGATTTGCACCGGTTTAAGCAGCTTTCAGGGGCTACACCGGTATAACTTTGTACCGTGTGAACGCTCTACCGGGGCAGCCCCGGCGCTACACCGGAGTAAAAGTTGCCGTGTGAACACCCCTTAAGATTCCTGGAACCCACTGTGTTCTTCGGATGTTTTATCCTGAGATGCTTTTCTGCTCACCACGGTTGTAAAGAGTGATTATATGAGTTACTATATCCTTCCTGGCAAAAAAGCTCAACCCAACTCAAATCTGTCCATTTCCCTCTGACCCTCTCTTATCAACAAGGCGTTTGTTTCCACCCACAGAACTGTCGCTCACTCACTCGATGATGTTTTTGGCACCATTCTGTGTAAACTCTAGAGACTGTTCTGTGTGAAAACCCCAGGAAAGAGGTCAGCAGTTTCTGAAATACTCAAACCTCACACTCATCTGGCTCAAACCAACGCCCATACCACAGTAAAAGAAAGTCACACTTTGAGATCACGGAGATTTTTCCCATTCTGATGTTTGAACATCGTGAACATTAACTGAAGCTCTTGATTTGTATCTGCATGACGTGCTGCTGTCGAAGGATCGGCTGATTAGAGAACTGCATCAAAGAGCAGGTGGATGGATGGATGTTCCTAATAAAGTGGCCGGTGAGTGTATTATTCTCAATATTTGTACATGGATATCATTCTTATCGTTTCTATAGCAACGGCTCATTCACAGTGGAAAGGTCCACATAAACTGATTATAAGAAATGCGTGCAATCATCATGACTGAGAATTTTATTTAATGTTTATGGTAGGAGTCAGAGGGCGGCACGGTGGTGTAGTGGTTAGCGCTGTCACCTCACAGCAAGAAGGTCAGGGTTCGAGCCCCGTGGCCGGCGAGGGCCTTTCTGTGCGGAATTTGCATGTTCTCCCCGTGTCCGCGTGGGTTTCCTCCGGGTGCTCCGGTTTCCCCCACAGTCCAAAGACATGCAGGTTAGGTTAACTGGTGACTCTAAATTGAGCGTAGGTGTGAATGTGAGTGTGAATGGTTGTCTGTGTCTATGTGCCAGCCCTGTGATGACCTGGCGACTTGTCCAGGGTGTACCCCGCCTTTCACCCGTAGTCAGCTGGGATAGGCTCCAGCTTGCCTGCGACCCTGTAGAAGGATAAAGCAGCTAGAGATAATGAGATGAGGTCGGAGGTGAAGGTAGAGTTTTAAGTTTTCTATTTATATATATTCTCATTCTCATTATCTCTAGCCGCTTTATCCTTCTACAGGGTCGCAGGCAAGCTGGAGCCTATCCCAGCTGACTACGGGCGAAAGGCGGGGTACACCCTGGACAAGTCGCCAGGTCATCACAGGGATGACACATAGACACAGACAACCATTCACACTCACATTCACACCTACGCTCAATTTAGAGTCACCAGTTAACCTAACCTGCATGTCTTTGGACTGTGGGGGAAACCGGAGCACCCGGAGGAAACTCACGCGGACACGGGGAGAACATGCAAACTCTACACAGAAAGGCCCTCGCCGGCCCCGGGGCTCGAACCCAGGACCTTCTTGCTGTGAGGCGACAGCGCTAACCACTACACCACCGTGCCGCCATATATATATATATTTTAGGATGTCTTATGTTCTGACTGCCATGTTCGTTTCCATAGCAACAATATCTTTTTTTTTTCCTCTTCTAGGTTATCTCCAGCTGGACTGACTGATCATCTCGTGAATTGGCAGTAGAGCCGAGACAAGCTGCACTATTTCATTTCATCGCCGTCAATCTGCACTATTTTTTCCAGGACGACGATGTCAGTGGGTTTGGAATGTTTTCGCTTGATGAGAGGAACGCTGGGAGACGAGACGAGCACAAACCCCATCACACATCTCATCCCGTTTCACTCCATCTTTTTTTAGGCTGGTATTTAGTTCCGGCTGTCTGTGGTTTGCTCCGACACTGCAGGCTTTCACCGTCTCGCCTCTCCTCACAACAACGGGGCCTCACATGGAATTATTTTTACCCTGTGCTCCACAGGCCGCTGTGTGAGGGACGCTTGTTCATGTGTGTGTGGTAATAGGAGCATCGGAGGGGGCATTCCGTCATCATCGCATTCCACATTCGCCTTCTTATTTTAGGATTCTCCACACACAGCGTGTGTGTGTGTGTGTGGTTTATTCTCTAATGCAGTGATCCTGTGGGGCTACTTCACCACACCGCACCACTTTAACACACACGACTCCACTCATTACTGCCAACCGCAGGATCCATCATGACCCATTACAGCTCCTACATGACCTACATGAGGCTAGACAGAAAATTAGTAAAAATAGATGACCAAAAGGTTTTGTGTGATCCTCTCCCATCAGGCACTGCAAAACAGAATGGGCGGGGCTTGTGGTAGATAATGGAAAAAGCCTCGATTTCAAAAAAACTAACAGGAGATATCTACCGTATGACCTATTTGGGGGAGGAGCTAGACCTGTCTGATATATAGATTGTTCAAGGTTCAAGGGAGGAGCCAGGATTGTTTAGGGTTTATATAAAGATTCGGGGAGGGGCTTAGCCTATTTGGAGGAAGGTTTGATGGATTTAGGGGATGAGCTAGACCTAGTTATATATATTTTTATGCTCTCTCTTCGTCAGTAAAGTTTATTGATAGTTACATGTACAATCTGAGATGACAATTTAACCTGGAATACAAGTCAGAGATGAGTTCCACCAAACCAGAGATCAGGGAGGAGTTCGGTGTTGGTCTGAAGTGATTCTACAGCTCAGTGGTGTCTGTCCACCTCGTGATGGCCTTGTGAGCTGTTGATGCTGTTTATTATTCAGCTGCATCTGATATTGTCTCTTCAGCCAGGCTCTGAGTGTTCCTCGCTCTTCCTCCTCCTCCACCCATCAATATTCAGGCAAAGCGTTAAAATCTTCCACTGGCTCTAATGTTTGTAGCCGAGTCGCCAAAGGCGTCCTCTTGTAGTCGGTCACTAACGGAGCACAGCTAGGCCTATTTAACATTTAGGGGAGAAGGTTGGGCTGTTTAAAGTTTGGGGGTGGGGTTAGGCTAGTTTGGAGGAGGATCTAAGATTATGTAGGGTCTGAGGGATGGGCTGTTTGGGAAACAGCTAGTCTATTTAAACTTTGGTAGTGTTGTAATCAAGACAACAGCTTTAAGACCAAGTCAAGACCAGTGTGTGAGACAGCCATTAATATTACATTAATGACATGCTCTTGTCCAGAGCAGCATACAACATACCCTGGGGGTTAGGTGCCTTTCTCAAGGTCACTTCAGCCATTCCTGCTGGTACAGGGAATCAAACCAACAACCTTTGGGTCCCAAAGCTGCTTCTCTAACCATTAGGCCATGGCTTCCCTGATTGAGTGGGCTCAAAACATCATGTACATTACAACAATTGAGCTGAGTCAAAAATCACGACCGAAGAGATTAAAAAGGGAGCTAGGAATGATAAAGCAATGTGCACTTAATATAAGTTTATTGAAGTGATATCAAATTTATAACGAATATGCTTTTGTGGAGTTCATTCTTGTGGAATTCAACAGTAATGAAAATTTCAAATTAGTAATGAGTCACATTATTGGTCGCATTTGAAGCAGGCAGTTTTACCTCCAGGGCGGCACGGTGGTGTAGTGGTTAGCGCTGTCGCCTCACAGCAAGAAGGTCCTGGGTTCGAGCCCCGGGGCCGGCGAGGGCCTTTCTGTGTGGAGTTTGCATGTTCTCCCCGTGTCCGCGTGGGTTTCCTCCGGGTGCTCCGGTTTCCCCCACAGTCCAAAGACATGCAAGTTAGGTTAACTGGTGACTCTAAATTGACCGTAGGTGTGAATGGTTGTCTGTGTCTATGTGTCAGCCCTGTGATGACCTGGCGACTTGTCCAGGGTGTACCCCGCCTTTCGCCCGTAGTCAGCTGGGATAGGCTCCAGCTTGCCTGCGACCCTGTAGAAGGATAAAGCGGCTAGAGATAATGAGAGATGAGAGAGTTTTACCTCCAATCACAGTAACGATGTTAACAAATAAATCCAACAATACACAGACAATCGAGTGAAATCCCCACAGTTGTGCTCTTGAAATAAAATCCTAAGTCCTCTCCATCTGAGACCGAGACAAGACCGAGTAAAAATACACTCGGGTCTGAGACGGGACCTTCAAAAAGTGGTCTTGAGATTGGACTCGAGTCCTACAGCACTAGATTCTGGGTTTATCTGTTTATAGTTTAGAGGAAGAGCTGAGATTATTAATGGTCCAAGGGAGGAGTGAGGCCTTTTTCAGTTTTAGGAGAAGAGCTAGGATTATTTAGTGTTTGGGGATTAATTAGACCTGTTTAAGGGGAAGGGCTATGTCTGTTTCAGGTTTGGGGGAGGAGCTAGGATTATTTAGGGTTGGAGACGAGTTAGACCTTTGGGAGAGGAGCTATCTTCAGATGATGGCTTGATTTCATGCAAAAACATCTAGGATTTGGGAAAAGCGAAAGCTATTTAGGATGTGGGGGTGGAGATAAGGTTATTTAGGGTTGAATCTGGATTTGGGGCAGAGTTAGCATATTTAAGGAAATGCAGTGATTTGAGAAGGTAGCTACAGTGCTACAATTTTAGCCCATTCCTCCGTACAGAACAGCTTCAACTCTGGGATGTTGGTGGGTTTCCTCACATGAACTGCTCGCTTCAGGTCCTTCCACAACATTTCAATTGGATTAAGGTCAGGACTTTGACTTGGCCATTCCAAAACATTAACTTTATTCTTCTTTAACCATTCTTTGGTAGAACGACTTGTGTGCTTAGGGTCGTTGTCTTGCTGCATGACCCACCTTCTCTTGAGATTCAGTTCATGGACAGATGTCCTGACATTTTCCTTTAGAATTCGCTGGTATAATTCAGAATTCATTGTTCCATCAATGATGGCAAGCCGTCCTGGCCCAGATGCAGCAAAACAGGCCCAAACCATGATACTACCACCACCATGTTTCACAGATGGGATGAGGTTCTTATGCTGGAATGCAGTGTTTTCCTTTCTCCAAACATAATGCTTCTCATTTAAACCAAAAAGTTCTATTTTGGTCTCATCCATCCACAAAACATTTTTCCAATAGCCTTCTGGCTTGTCTACGTGATCTTTAGGAAACTGCAGACGAGCAGCAATGTTCTTTTTGGAGAGCAGTGGCTTTCTCCTTGCAAGCCTGCCATGCACACCATTGTTGTTCAGTGTTCTCCTGATGGTGGACTCATGAACATTAACATTAGCCAATGTGAGAGAGGCCTTCAGTTGCTGAGAAGTTATCATGGGGTCCTTTGTGACCTCGCTGACTATTACACGCCTTGCTCTTGGAGTGATCTTTGTTGGTCGACCACTCCTGGGGAGGGTAACAATGGTCTTGAATTTCCTCCATTTGTACACAATCTGTCTGACTGTGCATTGGTGGAGTCCAAACTCTTTAGAGATGGTTTTGTAACCTTTTCCAGCCTGATGAGCATCAACAATGCTTTTTCTGAGGTCCTCAGAAATCTCCTTTATTCGTGCCATGATACACTTCCACAAACATGTGCTGTGAAGATCAGACTTTGATAGATCCCTGTTCTTTAAATAAAACAGGGTGCCCACTCACACCTGCTTGTCATCCCATTGACTGAAAACACCTGACTCTAATTTCACCTTCAAATTAACTGCTAATCTTAGAGGTTCACATACTTTTGCTACTCACAGATATGTAATATTGGATCATTTTCCTCAATAAATAAATGACCAAGTATAATATTTTTGTCTCATTTGTTTAACTGGGTTCTCTTTATCTACTTTTAGGACTTGTGTGAAAATCTGATGATGTTTTAGGTCACATTTATGCAGAAATATAGAAAATTCTAAAGGGTTCACAAACTTTCAAGCACCACTGGATGTCAACCTAAGGTGATATTTTGATATGATATCCACGCTATCTTAATTTATGGGAGGAGCAAAGCCAGTGTAATGTGATATTTTGAGAGAGTATTCTTGAGAACATTTGTTTTGTTTGTTTTGCAGCACAGCTTTATAACTGTATGACCTCCACCCAGTTTTGTTTTCCCTCTCTTTCTCACAATATAATAAAAAAGACAGACAATAAATCAATCTTGAGGACAATACACACCTACGCTGGTTTCACTGGACTTGGTATAGTGTGGAAAAGTGGGTCATGTAGACTGTTTCTGCACAATGCTGCAGAGTGTGTGTGTGCGTGTGTGTGTGAGAATTGCTATGGAATGTCATTTGCTGTTTGCTCTGACTCTATTCATCAATAAAATATAAAAGTAGACCTTTAGAAATCTACACTTCTCCAAAGGTGCATCAAACACACAGGCTTCAAAGCAACCACAAAACACAGACGAGCATTTGAACAGGAAAGTGCTTTGACCCCACAGGTGCTTCCCTTCAATCACCACCTGACCTTTACCACCACTGACCGAGCACCAACACACTGGCAGCTCAGTGTGTGTGTGTGTGTGTGTGTGTGTGTGTAAGTGAAGTGGATTACAAATCTTTAATTCAGTTTCCTCACATTTCTACATCAGTATGTCTGGGTATTAGCATGCTAAAGCTTTAGGAAGCTAAATCCAGGGCCGTGTTCATGAGGTTCGTGTTGCTCCACAGTCTGCAGTATAAAGTCTAAATCAGTGAGAATGCTCGTCCCTTTCTGAAATCACAGCTTTTACATCTTTCATACACACACGCACTTCAATACGGTGGGCTATTATGAGTCGATTCATGATGGATAATCACAATAAAATTATTAGTCAGAGTCTCAATCAACAGGCCAGGGTAATGCTCATCATGATGCTACCACCACCACGTTTCACTCCCAAATAAGTCCATTTCAGTCCCACGTTTCTAAGATGACAAAATGTTGAAAATTTCAACAGTGGTGAATACTTATACAAGACAATGTGTAATGATTCAAGCAATATTCACCTTACACACACGCACGCACTAGGGCTGTAACGATACACCCAACAAACGATCCGATTCGTATCGCGATTTTTGACCCACGATTCGATACGCCCACGATTTTTAAAAAAATTTTTTTTTAAAGTAGTAAATTTGACTTATTAACATTTACTTACTTACATTTACTATTTAATAACAAATAATTCAGACCACTGCAGAGAATGAGTAATATGTATGCAAAAATGAACAAATGTATATCCAAAGATTGTTTTATTTCTCAAAATAATACTGTTGAGCTGGAAGCTCTGTTTTTTTCGGTTCTGAAAAAGTAATTTTTCCAAATCGTGTAAATCCGTTAAGATTTTTTTTTTGGGGGGGTGGCTCTCTCACTGTCTCACTCTCATAGGGCCAATGATTTTCTGTGATCGCGGAAAACAGATGGAAATTACGGAATTTTTATGGTGAAACATTGCTCGCGTGTCAAAATGTAACTGCCGCAGAAGGCTTCCGCCCAAGCAGACATGCCTTCAGTGTTGCCAGATATTGCTAACGTTTTCCACCCCAAAATATGTTCAAAACCAGCCAAAAAGCACCTAAACCCGCCCAATCTGGCAACACTGCATGCCTTTCCGGTCAAGTGATTGTGATTGGCTTGTGGCACACCTAGCCAGCCAATGAGCTGCTTGTTTACAGATTCGCTCCCCGCGTTGCAATCAGAATGGCGACCGCTAAAAGAAATGAATGCTCTGCCAGTGGCGAGTGTGGACGTTGCGTGACTCGCAGAAAATTGTCGCAGGTCGGCGAAAAAACGACTTACTAATAGATATAAAAAAAATAAAAGTAATTTAAGTAAGTTTAAAATGTAATTTAAATAAAAAGTAAAGTATTCATAAATTGAAGTTTGGAAGCGCCTCTGTTTTTGGGCTGAGGAGAAGTTTGAAAGGGTGTACCGCGATTCTGCCTTCTTGTATCACGATATGGATCGTGGCTCTGCGTATCGCGATTTCGATACGCATATCGTTACAGCCCTAGCACGCACACACACACACACACACACTGAATTTATTCAACTGATCCACTTTCAACTCCCACCAGTTTAACATATGGAGCTTCTGGAAACCACTGAACCCTACACACTATACACACTAACCCTACTGACACAACCTGACACACTAAACCCTACACACTAAACCCTAAAAACTAATCCATATAGAGTAAGCCATACACACTAAGGCTGCACAATTAATCGAATTTAATCGAAAATCGTGATTTTGGCTGCCACGATTAAATTAAATGAAAATCGCGATTTATTTCCATTTAAAATGCGAGCTCTGCTGCATATCTGATCAAGCACTTTTTGACCAGTACTCCGCCAAACCATTAGGGGGCGAACCAACGCATGTAAGGTTTCATTACTCCGCCTAAATAAGCAAGCAAGCCAAGTCACAGTAATGAAACCTTAGGCTGCTGGGCCATAGAAGGTTCACGCTGTACGCTGCATGCTGCACACTACACGCTACACGCGTGTAAAGAAAAGTGGACAAACGTAGCATGACTTGCTCTGGGCCATAGAACGGCGTTCACGTTGCATGCTGCACGCTGCACACTTCACGCGTGAAGCGTGAAATGAACATGCACACTTTTTTTCTAGGCGTGAAGATGGAAATTCCAGTCAATGCATGCGGTCACCGCCGCGCCAGCCAATCAGAACGGGTCTAGGGAGATAACTCTATGCTTTCAGGGGAAAACTTCAGAAAAAATATAATTGAATGGTATAATTGAAAAATAGTTCTTCATCGGGATTGTCAAGCAGATTATAGAATGTTCGGTGAAATTCACCACGGGTTTCTCTCAGAAGGAAGTGTTCTCGGCTCCAAATTCTGTTCCTTTTTCTCTTCCTCTGTCTCAGTAAAAGCAGAATGAGGCAATCATCGTCATCCGAAGAGTCCATATTGTTGGTTACTCGGTCAAAGTAGAACAGACGCAACACGTGAACATCCAAGCATGAAGTTTAATGGCCCAGGGTCCGGTTCTTCACGTGAACGTGTAGCGTGTAGCGTGCAGCATGCAGCGTGCAGCGTGAACCTTCTATGGCCCAGCTGCCTTACATGCGTCGGTTCGCCCCCTAATGGCGTGAGAGTAGGTAACAGATTGAGGTGAGAGAGAAAAGCTAACTATGTCGGAACAACAGACTATTTAGCACTGGAGGCAATGCTGTGACCTGCCTTCGCTCATGTTTAAAGCCAGAGCATGTTGATAGGCTGGTCTCTCTAGCTAAAAACTTGTAGGCCTCAGTATAATGCTATGTAATTGTTGCAATTGAGTTTTCAGTTCCTTCATCCTTTGGTAATTTCTTGGATAAATTTCATTTATTTGTCATTTGGAAATCAGAATTTCTCTTTTAAATTTCATTCTGCACTGAAAGCTGTTCATATTGTTTGTTTGAATATAGTGAAATAAAATTTAAGTGATTTCCCTAACATCAAGAATAATTGTGATTAATAATCGTGATTACAATTTTGATCAAGATAATCGTGATTATCATTTTTTCCATAATCGTGCAGCCCTAATACACACTGAACCTTACATACTAAACCCTACATACTAAACCATACAGAGTAAACCCGACACACTAAACCCTACAGAGTAAACCCTACAGAGTAAACCTTACATGCTAAACCCTACAGAGTAAACCCGACACACTAAACCCTACAGAGTAAACCCGACACACTAAACCCTACAGAGTAAACCCGACACACTAAACCCTACAGAGTAAACCGTACACATGAAACCCTGCAGACTAAACCCGACACACTAAACCCTACACTCTGAACCCTACACACTGTACCCCCCACACTAAACTCTACACACTGGACTGACACAGGGTAAGACTGGGGAGTAAGCCAGCAGCCCTGGGATTTTGTAGACTGTGAGATCAAATCCCAGAGAGAAACTTCTGCTTCTTTGAGCAAAACTCATAACCTTCCTCTGCTTGGGATTGATTTTACGTCACATGTTGGTCACTTTGGATGAACTCATCTCCAAGAGCAGTAAATGTAAATGCAGCAGTTTGGGAAATGAAGAGTCTGAGAATGTAATTATTGGTTCTCGGTGTATATGATGACGCAAACAAGAAGAAAATTACAGCTGAAGAGCAAATTATAGTCGGCAGATTCAGACATGCAGGACAGGAGGGCACGGAAATCAGAAAAGTGCATAATATTTTATCATAAATCGTGAAAAAAGTAAGTATCTTTTAATAATGTGTGAAAAAATGTATGAACTGACAAAAAGAGCTGAGGAACCTCTCTCCACTTTCACCATCATAAAGAAAATAATGAATTATAAATACGCATGAATATGTAAACAAATGAAAAAAGATTATTAAAAAGCATTATAACCTAGTCTGGCTAACGCGACTTCAAAGCTCTGCGAGCATTTGGTCTGGCAAAGATATTAAGCCCAACCGTTTCCCAAAGCGCGTGGTTGACCCGCCTCCCTGAAATGCCTCAGTTTGCTACTGGTCGAAGCCAGAAAAGGCTGTGACGAAGCTTAAACCAATCACATCACTCTTTCCTCTGACGTATGTGACGCGACGGAAACTGCTTGAGTAACAGGAAGAAGAAGGAGGAGAATAAATTCCTCCAGGGCTGCTCTTTGCTCCATTTTCAATGAGAACTTCCCGTTGAATGCTTGCCGCTGCTCCATGTTCGTAATATTTCTAGTGAATGAAGCGCTTCCGGCATAGATTCTGTAAACAATCTATGGCTTCCGGTCGCAGTTCTACTACGTCACTGCCTTGAACACGCCTCTACCCAGGGCTGTTGGAGATGCTCAAAGTTGATTGGCTCCCATTCTTTAAATTTGTTTCTTAAGACAAGGATTTTTTAAGATGTTACCTTGACAGTTTCGGCGATAAACTTCCGCCTTCTTCAAAACGGTCACCAGATGTCGAGTGGTGACGTGCCTTATCAGCTGATGTTACTCTAAGGAGGCGTGAACGTCCCGCCCAATTTGACAGGTAGTTCACACCTCCTGCTGGCAGGTCGCTCCCCCAGGACGGCGCTCCAGGTGTGCGACAGCGCATACGCTCCCTCATCCCGGTTCATCGTTCTCTGCGCACGCTTGCGTATCTCCACTGCCTCTAAAATCCAACGCTGGAATCTATTTTCTTCAGCGCGAATGACTCTGGCCTCCTCCCAATTCATTATATGATTTTGCTGTTTACCGTTTACCGTTTGCCGAAAAAGAAAAAGCACACCAAGAAAACCTAAAATCAGCCATTTCAGACCACTGTAAACGGCAAAATCATATAATGAATTGGGAAGAGGCCAGAGTCATTTGCGCTGAAGAAAATAGATTCCAGTGTTGGATTTTAGAGGCAGTGGAGATACGCAAGCGGGCGCAGAGGACGATGAACCGGGATGAGGGAGCGTATGCGCTGTCGCACACCTGGAGCGCCGTCCTGGAGGAGCGACCTGACAGCAGGAGGCATGAACTACCTGTCAAATTGGGCGGGACGTTCACGCCTCCTTAGAGTAACATCAGCTGATAAGGCACGTCACCACTCGACATCTGGTGACTGTTTTGAAGAAGGCGGAAGTTTATCGCCGAAACTGTCAAGGTAACATCTTAAAAAATCCTTGTCTTAAGAAACGAATTTAAAGAATAGTTTCAATAGGTAGACATAATGAACTTTCACTACATATTGATTGGCTCCCGATTTTTCGGGAGCTTGGAAGAGCTGGAGATAGCTTGCCTTGCCAGACTAAGTTCGCAACAGGCCCCTGTGTTGCGTCACACTTAGGATGGGCGGGCCCAGGCTAATTATAACCATCTCTCTCTCTCTCTCTCTCTCTCTCTCTCTCACACACACACACACCTAAAATGTTATTTTTTTCTCATGGAAGAATGAATGAGTGTGGAGGTGGAAAGATAATGCCAGAGGAAAAAAAAAAGCCCTGATCTTTGTCACTCGGGACATTGTGTGTATGTGTGTGTGTGAGAGAGAGAGAGAGTGAGTGTTTTGTGTAATGACTCATGTTTCA
This sequence comes from Neoarius graeffei, assembly GCF_027579695.1. NCBI lineage: Eukaryota > Metazoa > Chordata > Actinopteri > Siluriformes > Ariidae > Neoarius > Neoarius graeffei. The sequence continues at coordinate 106,982,954 of NC_083573.1, forward strand.
AGCTGGACTTGAAGAAAAGAAAGTATACGTTTGGAATTCTGACTTTTGTGTCTTGGAAATATTGTATAGAAAACCCAGCCCTCGATTCACCAGGCCTGTAAGTGTGGTGGTGAAAAAACACGCACATCTGCCAAAACATCTGTCCAAGTCTCTGGTGTGTAAACCATGCACTCCTTAACACAGCAACTCTGAGTCACAACAACCACACGGTTTTATGTTCTTTTTCTCTTTCAGCGAGAAGCCACAGAGTTCAGCATAGCTGTGTCTTTCTGTATTGAAATGTGTGTGTGTGTGTGTGAGAGAGAGAGAGAGAGAGAGAGAGAGAGAGAGAGAGAAGGTTTGGGTTGAAGAGCTGAGTCAGAAAAAGAAAAGAAAGGAAACAATATTAAAGTGGATTAGTGCTGAGTCTGAATTCAACATCCTGCAGGAGCGCTGCTCCATCTGAGAGAGAGAGAGAGAAAGGGAGACAAAAAGAGAGAGAGACAGAGAGAGAGAGAGAGAGAGAGGAAAGGAAAAGGAGAAAGTGTGAGAGAAGTTAATGACCACAATTGTCATTGAGAATGTGTGTGTGTGTGTAATAGTGAAATTAGCTCCCCTGGAAACTGGGCTGGTGTTTTCCCCATCAAGTGTAAACAAGGCCAGAGTGTGAGCACATGGTCCCCTTGAATGGGCCTCAACTGGCCAACGGGTGTGTTTCCCTCTCAACACTTTTTCATCTCTCTCTCTCTCACACACACACACACTCTTACACGGTTGCATTTGGCAAATTGCTGTGCTACATGAGGACTAACACACTTGTGAACATGCTGTTGTGTGTTGTAGCCCAACAAACCACCCAACACACCCCTGGTGCCCAACTCCCATCCACTGAACATCTTCACCCCCGGAGATACCTGCACAGACCGCACAACTTCATCAGGGGCTCCTCCCATCCATCCATCTCACAAACTCTTCAACCATCTTCATTCACATTCACAGCAGACCCAGCAGGCTCAGGGCCAGCTTCTTCCCCACAACCCTCACCGTGCTGAACTCCACACTACACCGTTACACCGCTGACGGTTTACTGCCTGCACCTGAATCATCCTGCACCTCTATTCGATACGGTATGTTCTCTATTTTTAGCTCAAGTGTCCATAAGGCCGATGAGCTGTTGCCATGGCGTAGCGTCCATCATCCATCCATCATCCACAATTCAGTTAAATCATACGGTATCTCCTCCCTCAGTTCTCAATGGATTTCAGTCCTGATTGTTTTATTTGAAAGAACTCGACCTTCTGCATAAAACCTGGTCATTGCATTGTCAATTTTCTGCTAACGAATTAGTAATTAGTTCAACTTAACACATTTTTCTTCTGACTAGAATTGCATCTCCTCTCTCACTGATCATGTGAATTCAGTTCTGATCGATGTATTGGGTCGATCTTCTCTCGGGGAACAAAACTTGGTCATTTGGTTGTTGATGTTCCTGCTGTAAACAGTTTGTCGTGGAGGTTCGTCCTCTCTCACATCGTCACATTTCAGTTCTGTTTGATGTTTTGGTCGTCAGGGTTGTTTTGATGGCAGGACAGATGAGCTACTACGTCCTTGACTTTCTGGTTATCTGTATATACAAAACCTATAGACCGATTTCCATGAAACTTGGTGGAAGGGTGTAGTATGGGCCATGGAAGAACCCAATAAATTGTGGGTTGAATCTGAGTCATGGGGTGGCTCCACGAATTCCATTTCTCTTTCGTGAATGTTGCGAGATATGGTGTTTGGCCTTGGTGGAAGTGTGCACTCAATAATGCTATACATCTTAGAATCCAGTGATAAAATATAGCCAATGTAGAAACACGATGACTCTGTAATCACCCTCCACATTGACAGGAACCAGTAATCCTCTGGGATACACATGTGGGTTATCGGCTCAAATGTAGTACAGAAAGCAGCTGTCATGGAGCCCTCAGGGACAGTCAGTATGACTCAGCCAGACAGATAAAAGGTTAAGGTTGTGGACTTGCATATCATAGAAGAGTCGACTGCTGTCGTTGGTGTAGGTCTGCGCTCTCCGAGTGCCATGCTAGTTTGCACAATGCTACTACTTGCACTTCTAGTCGATGCTAACCTGCATTTCGTTTCTGAACATCTGTACTGCAGAATAACGATAAAGTTGTATCAATTATAGGAAAATAATCAACTCTGGGCTGGTCACAGTCACTCAATTTCATCACACCACCTGATCACTGATTATTATCCTATAACAGCACAACGTTACAGGATATACATTATAACTTCTGTTCATACGATTCTTTATAAAATAGCTGAAATAATGCATAGATCATGGGACGTCCCACGCACAGAGGTTCCTTGGAATTAAAATTAAAAATTAAAAATCTAAACCAAACACGGCGGCACGGTGGTGTAGTGCTTAGTGCTGTCGCCTCACAGCAAGAAGGTCCTGGGTTCGAGCCCCGTGGCCGGCGAGGGCCTTTCTGTGCGGAGTTTGCATGTTCTCCCCGTGTCCGCGTTGGTTTCCTCCGGGTGCTCCGGTTTCCCCCACAGTCCAAAGACATGCAGGTTAGGTTAACTGGTGACTCTAAATTGACCGTAGGTGTGAATGTGAGTGTGAACGGTTGTCTGTGTCTATGTGTCAGCCCTGTGATGACCTGGCGACTTGTCCAGGGTGAACCCCGCCTTTCGCCTGTAGTCAGCTGGGATAGGCTCCAGCTTGCCTGCAACCCTGTAGAACAGGATAAAGCGGCTACAGATAATGAGATGAGATGAGATGAGAACCAAACACCCACTTGTACATATTTCTGTCGAAACCAAACCTGATGACATGTGGGCTCGGCGGGGTTCCACTTTACTGCCGCCTCAATAAAACCATGCAGAAGTGCAGCCATGAAGGTTGAGACATGCTGAGAATGAAGAATACCTTCAACCACACTGATGGTAAGCGACACGAAAGGGGTGAAGCTCAGACTCCTGAGAGGTTTGGATCTTTTGGACAACTGATCGACTCACAACAGGCGTTTGTGGTTTTCAGATGATGCCAGCTCACCGGGGAGGTTAAACACACACCTCGGGAAGGGATCCAGGAGTGTGGAGGTGGTGGGCTCAAGCGACCGTGTCCTACACTACAGAATCAACAAGGAATGTTTTCTTTTCTTCTCAGTTGCGTCACTTTGTGGAAGTTGGGTCAGAGAGACTCTCTCAGCTGCCCGAGTGCTCGGTTTGTGCAAGAACACATCCTTCACCACACATGATGGCACTGCACTGCTTCTCAGAAGAGAAAATTCCAGAACAAATAACTCTGCCGAGACTCACACGGGACACATGCGTTCTCTGTAACAGTTAGAGATTTCCTCACTGACGGAAATGAGTATTCAGACAAAAACAAAACAAGATGTGTTTTCAAGAGGAATTGAAGACGGTGTGTTCTGCTGTTAGTGTAAAAGACTTCCCATGTTGATTAGTTTCCCATAACAGTATATCCCCAAGTGTTTGATTCTTCTTATACCACAGCAGTTTGCCAATTATTACAGAACAACACATCAGATGTTTTCTCCCTTTAGTGCTACAGTTAATGTTGTGGAACCCAAAAATAACTTAGTTCCAGTTCTCACATTTGTTATAGTAGCGATAAACGGTCTCTCCATCATCAGCCAGTTTGTTTTCGGTCTCTTTAAGTTAATAAGAGAGATGGATAAATGGAGCAAAGAACAGACAGAAGGACAGACCAATAGATGGTGGGAAATTAAGATAAAAATAGAGACACACAGATAGAGGGGCAGACAGATAAGCAGACAGACAGAGGGGTAGAGGGAAAGAAGGACAGATTAGAAATGAGTAGGAATTAGTAAAGAAATGAGCAGATTAGCAAACAGGAAGAAAGAACAGACAAAGAGACAAGCAGACAGACAGAGTGTTGGAGTGACAGATAGATGAAGTGACTGACAGATAAAGTCAGACAGATGGAGAGACGGACCAACAGACACACAGTAGGAGAGACAGACAGATGAGGGAGAAGATAGACACAAAGACAAACCAACAGAGAGATGGAAAACAAAAAAACAGACAGATATACAAACAAAAAGGCAAACAGAGACAAGGATGGACAGAAAGACAGACGGATAGAACTATTGGATGTTATCTGCATTGCTCTCCATCCACAGCACTAAACTTTAACTGTTTTACTGCAGTGTGCTCTCCTACCTGCTGGAGACACCTACTGTACAGTATTTCACACCTTTAGTACATTTCTAATTATTCACGTCTTTTTCCAGGAGTGTGAGGATTACCATTTTGGTTCTTGAAGACATGAGAAACAAGTGTGGAGGAAGCAGTGTCTCTCCCTACTCTGGTTAGATGAACAGACAGAGAATTGTGACTCAAACCAGAGAGAAACGGCGTCGAAACATCTCCTGGACTATCAGACCAAAATCTGCTCTTCACCACCATACTGTGATCAATCAGCTGACTGAGAGTCGTCTCCAACCCTGGGTTTCTCGAGAGCTGGTGAATTCTGAACCTCGCAGTTATGTTTCATAACCAAGCAGCCTGTTATTTTGAGAATGTGGATGAGGTCTAGGCCTGCTGAGGGTTAAGAGATGGTCAAAGGCAGCTCTCAGACAGTCCTAAAATGCATAGCCTTCCAAACCTTTAATCAAGAATCTACTACTGGCCTGATTCATGGTGCAAATCACACCGGTTATGATCAGGAGAAATATTTTCTTATCTTAGCATGCTCCACTCTCAAGGACTTCAGAAACCATCTTTGGAAAAATAACATGCAGACATTCATCTCCAAGCGCTTTATCCTGGTCAGGGTTTCAGCAGGAAGAACAGGCTTGAGCACCTGGAAGGAACACCAGCCCATCTCATTCACAACGAGGAGTATTTCAACGCCAAGCCACCTTCTGGCAAACCAGAGAACCTGAAGGAAACCCACATGGATACAGGAAGAACATGTGAAACTCTACACGGCTCTGGATCAAACCGGGACGCTGGAGCTGTGAGACAACAACAATAACCCACTGCACCACTGTAACGCCCAGCATGCAGACACATGACTGTATCACTATAACGGTTCATGATAATCTTGTCTAGGACTGTTCGATTTGGGCAAACATGATAATCACGATTATTTTGGTCAATATTGAGATCATGATCTTTAATACAATTACTCACTGACTTTGGAAACATCATGAATTTATTGAACGTTAAACTAATCACATCTAAATACATTATCTCATCTCATCTCATTATCTCTAGCCGCTTTATCCTTCTACAGGGTCGCAGGCAAGCTGGAGCCTATCCCAGCTGACTATGGGCGAAAGGCGGGGTACACCCTGGACAAGTCGCCAGGTCATCACAGGGCTGACACATAGACACAGACAACCATTCACACTCACACCTACGGTCAATTTAGAGTCACCAGTTAACCTAACCTGCATGTCTTTGGACTGTGGGGGAAACCGGAGCACCCGGAGGAAACCCACGCGGACACGGGGAGAACATGCAAACTCCGCACAGAAAGGCCCTCGCCGGCCCCGGGGCTTGAACCCAGGACCTTCTTGCTGTGAGGCGACAGCGCTAACCACTACACCACCGTGCCGCCCCTAAATACATTATTATTATTATTATTATTATCAAATGTCCTTGTAGCCTTAGACATCCACAAGGACACTTCATAAACCTGTTCATATTCATGTCTGACATTTCAAAAGCCGTTATTTTAACAATAATGTAGTAATATCTCACAAAATATCGGGCCATTCTGTGGCTGGGAAGTTATTTAATTTGAGGGGATTAAAGCAAATAATGTGCATGAAATCGCTCACTTGGCGCAGTCAAGCAGACAGAGGAAGTCCGTGTGCGCATGCGCAGGTTTACCTTCTTCTTCTTTTGGGTTTTACGGCAGCTGGTATCCACAATGTTGCATTACTGCCATCTACAGGTTTCCCTTTGAGCGTGCACTGACAGTTCCATCATTCTGTCGCTAAACGAACAGCTGATCACACCGAGGTGCTCGCTGAGCGCCCATATTTATTAGTTTGGTCCTACGTTTCCATTCCTTCGTATACTTGTATAACATAACGTCTTTTCTTCTCGCTTTCTTTCCGTTACTGTAGTCTCGCTTTCATGTTTCATTCGCACACTCACGTCCTCCATTTTTCTCCCCTGTTACAAATTTGTATCCCACAATGCCTTGCGCAAACGGGGAAAGCCCACCACGTGATGCATGACGTAGTACAGGGATGCCAGGGTGAAATTGGTTAGGGGGCCAGATTTTTTTTAAGTGGGACCTCGGGGGCCGAATTACACCTTAGGTAACTCAACACATGGATATACTGTTTTTAAAATGATGCCAACAACACATCGAAAAGGAATTGTATTGGCACCACAATAGCCTCACAATGAGACATACAATTACATAGCAGATATTTACCCTTTGAAAATGTGACACGGACATATCCATGCAAGTAGTCCACATTTATAAATTAGAAATGCAACAAAATAGACTAGGTGCCAATCCCAACACATTTTCTACAAATAACACAAGAGTAAACTGTAAATTATTTTGATCATATTTATTGAAGGCTTACACATAAAAGCATTGTTAGGCCAAAATTAGGCCAATTAAAAAAGTCAAGGCCAAACACTCCTAAACAAGTCACAGAAATAAGTGCCAGAACAAAGCAATCCAAAAAATAAGCAAAGTGACTTAATATTCAGTAGAAAAACGTAAGGTTCTTGAAAAAAGCCAGATATGACCTCACATTACATTGGCTCAACAACAGATGGCACATTTCCTTTGCCAGTCATACAACTCCAACCCACATTTTCACAAACCCATGCTTATGGCATTAGCCTACTGTACAGCATACATCAGTAAAATCCAACCCATTTTATTCCCTCCCAACCATATCACACAGGAATATGATGAATGGGAAGACAAACCTACTTCAGCTACATTTTACTTGTCGAAGCTAGACACCTTTTAACTTTCACTAGCTTGTCGACATTGGGGGACAGGTTCTGGGCCGTGGCTATTTTCATAACGTCATTGAGATGTTCGTGTGTCAGGCGATTACGCAGTTTCGATTTATTAATATTCATCACAGAAAAGGCCTGCTCACATAAATATGTTGTCCCGAACATACACAATATTTTGCCTGCAAATGCCGTCATAACTGGGCACTCTGGCGGCAAGTATTTGTAGAATGATTCGATTGCAACAGATGTGTACTTATCCTTCAACGGCGCGCAACACTGCAGTTCAATCAGTTCCATTTGCATCAGGATGTTAGTCCGTAGGCTAACATCCTGGTCAGCGCACGCGCTGCAGCAGCTGAGGCGGGCAGCAGCAAAAGACAAACTGAAATAATTCCACGAAAATTGAATAAAAATAAAACGTCAGATTGAATTTTTTAAAGGAAAAACCATTAGATGAAAGTTTATTTTATTACATTTTTTAATTAAAAAATGGCTCTCCCATATCAACCATGGGCCGGATGTGATGTCCAACCGGGCCACTTCCGGCCCGCGGGCCGTAACCATGGCATCCCTGACGTAGTATCTTGTATTGGGTCATGGTGAAGCAGGAAAAAATAGTGGAGAATTTACGGCCACGTGGAGATAAATTCATTAATTGTTCTGTTTTTTAAAAAACTAATAAAATTGGAAGTCTGTGATTCGAATTCAGTAGCTTTCGGTCACTAAACAAAAATAATCGGGTGTCGGGGAAAATTCTTTTTTTGACCTACACTTGAAAAATCTGCAAGGCAGTACAGCTTTAAGAAATTGAAACAAACGTTTTTTTTTTTTTTTAACAAAAGGAATATTTAAGTTGATGTAGAATAGTTAAATAAATGTTACTTTTCTGAAAAAAAAAAGTATTTATATATTTATTTAAATATGTGGGGAAAATTGAACCGTGAACCCGATATCATGAATCAAATGGAATCATGAATTGGCTGAATCGTCATATGCTTATATCACAATTATTATTATTGCAATCGTTAGAACCCAGAATTATCCATTCCATCCATTATCTGTAGCCGCTTATCCTGTCCTACAGGGTCACAGGTAAGCTGGAGCCTATCCCAGCTGACTATGGGCGAGAGGTGGGGTACACCCTGGACAAGTCGCCAGGTCATCGCCGGGTCACCCAGAATTATAATTGAAAATAAAATCTGATGCCGTGCCCAGTCGGCATGGTGGTGTAGTGGTTAGCGCTGTCGCCTCACAGCAAGAAGGTCCGGGTTCGAGCCCCGTGGCCGGCGAGGGTCTTTCTGTGCGGAGTTTGCATGTTGTCCGCGTGGGTTTCCTCCGGGTGCTCCGGTTTCCCCCACAGTCCAAAGACATGCAGGTTAGGTTAACTGGTGACTCTAAATTGACCGTAGGTGTGAGTGTGAATGGTTGTCTGTGTCTATGTGTCAGCCCTGTGATGACCTGGTGACTTGTCCAGGGTGTACCCCGCCTCTCACCCGTAGTCAGCTGGGATAGGCTCCAGCTCACCTGCGACCCTGTAGAACAGGATAAAGCGGCTAGAGATGATGAGATGAGATGAGACTCGCCCAGTCTGAATGTCATCATGGACCATCCAAATGATCATCACTGCCTGTGTGTTTGATTTAAAGGCAGATTTTTGCAGCTTTCACCCAGAAATAAAGGCAGTCCCAGTGAGACGTGAGAACAACAGCTGGATGGTTCTGAATTCCACATCTGCAAGCACATTTTGCGGAGCTGTGCAGTATACTGATGAGTCACTGTCTATTAAATCTTCATTGTATCGTCTGAAATGGATGACAGACTGACCCCGTCTCAGACGGTGTGATCAGTAATAATCCCAGTTCATCATTTTCTTCTCCTTAAAATACACAGATGACACTCAGCTACAGTCTTGTCTTTATGGTTGATGTGTATTGTGTTGGGATTTGTTCTCAGGTCGTAAATTTATCACCATCACATGATTCAAGCTCTGTCCCGAATCCCAACACGGCTCTTTGTTGAGGTTGGAATCTGATTGGTTGTCCTTTCACTGGAAATCCTTTGAACTTTGAAATAACCCGCACTTCAAATAACGTTCAAAGCCTTCTTACAGAAGAGACGCGTCTTTCTGATTCTTTACTACAACAACAGCAACTTCCTGGATGGTCAGAACGTGACATGTTTCTCTTGTTTCTGTAAAGAATGAAGCGATTGTGCAATAAAATGTGTGGAATCTCATTAATAACCGCAGGTGTGGCGATGAATAAGAATAAGAAGCCTTTATTTGTCACATAGACATTATAGCACAGTGAAATTCTTTTCTTCGCCTATCCCAGCTTGTGAGATGGTGAAAGAGGAGGTCAGCTATCAGCTGAGAATAAGCTCACCCGTGTACAGGTACACGGCGGATGAAAGCTGTGTGAGGAGGGTCGTGTTCAATCTCGCGCACACACACAGGTAATGTTTCTCTCTTGGCACGGTAATAGACGTTACTCTGTTTCCCAGGACTGAATCTACAGTTCATTAAAAACTGTCACATAAATCAACCGTGTTATGGCAAACCTGTAACTCCGTGTGTCACTGGTGAGAAGATCAATCTTTCACCAGGAGTTTTACATCATCATGCATTACACGTGCACGGAAAATCAATTATAATCTACAATATAAGCTATTATTATCCATACAGGACACTTTTTCGATGGAATAAAAACGTGTTCTATTCACTTCTAGCTTGTTTCATTCATTTGGTTCAATAGCATGCAATATTGTGAGCATATCGCTTATCCTACGTGCATTACATCACTCTACCCAATGGAGAATGAGCGTTGAATATGATTTACGATATTGCATGGCTGTCAAGACCACATGATGTCACACGTCAGAGATGTAAAACTTCCACGCTAGCGAGTGAGCGACTGTAACAATGTGTAAACAAATATGGCTGCCAGGTTTGCTTCGTTAAATATAGAAGATTTTGAGAGAACTTTAAAAGAGAAAGACACGTTGAACATCCAAAAGGAATGTATTATAATAATAATAATAATAATAATAATAATGGCTTTTTTGCATGGTCTAGCAGATATATTCTATTCAGCTACTCATCTTCGACTTGTTCAGTATCATGCTAGCTGAACGGAATATATCTGATAGACCATGAAAAAAAATCCAGCCAACATTATTTAAATATTTAATACAACATGGCTGAAAAATATCAACACGACTCCTGCATAGTGTTTCGTACATCCTGCTTGGAGGTTTGCTAATTTGATAGCGCATAGCATGCCATAATTGATTGACTGATTGATTGATTGATTGATTACACTACCGTTCAAAAGTTTGGGGTCACCCAGACACTTTTGTGTTTTCCATGAAAAGTCACACTTTTATTTACCACCATAAGTTGTAAAATGAATAGAAAATATAGTCGAGACATTTTTCTGGCCATTTTGAGCATTTAATCGACCCCACAAATGTGATGCTCCAGAAACTCAATCTGCTCAAAGGAAGGTCAGTTTTATAGCTTCTCTAAAGAGCTCAACTGTTTTCAGCTGTGCTAACATGATTGTACAAGGGTTTTCTAATCATCCATTAGCCTTCTGAGGCAATGAGCAAACACATTGTACCATTAGAACACTGGAGTGAGAGTTGCTGGAAATGGGCCTCTATACACCTATGGAGATATTGCACCAAAAACCAGACATTTGCAGCTAGAATAGGCATTTACCACATTAGCAATGTATAGAGTGGATTTCTGATTAGTTTAAAGTGATCTTCATTGAAAAGAACAGTGCTTTTCTTTCAAAAATAAGGACATTTCAAAGTGACCCCAAACTTTTGAACAGTAGTGTATATAATGGTTATATTGCAAACCATTATGAGGTTGGATCATTACCATCAGACTAAAATCTGTCTCGGACAAGAATGACTATAAATTTTATCTACTTAAAATATCCAGGATATGACTATGTGTAAATATTAATGACTAAGATAAATAAACAATTTTAATTGAAATTTTAGTCCTTGAGTTTTAGTCCTGGTTATCCTCCCTTGTAAACCTGCACACCAACACCAAGCTGTGAACACCAAGAACATGCAGTTGTTCCTATTCCACTTGAAGGACGCGTTCCATCCATGCGCAGTCGATCTTCATTTCCCTCCACAAATTATTGCACATTTGATTGTCTTTATATTATGTTAAAGATTTGGGACATGACAGATGTACAGTGTATACACAACGGTGCCTTGGAGGCTCCGTGGACGTTTGAGCTGAGCCTCGTGTACACCCTCTGATGATGATGAAATTTACATCACCTGGACCCTCGCTGACTCCTGCGTACTCGCAGATGCGGATGCTGGCCTTCGTCAAACAGATCCACTTCCAAAGCTTCATGCTAATACCATCAGTGTGATCTCGCTCATCGTTTCTTAGCTCGCTAACTCGCTGATCTGAGCCGAGTGTTTTCCGTAACTCAGTACTGTATAGCTGCAATGCTTTTTGGGAGTCTGAGTCCAGCGTCTGCATCAATGTCTCCATTACATCTGCACCGGATTTCTCATTAATATCACCTTGAAAACACACAACCGACACAACCTGATTCTTATCGCTTATGTTTGAGTTTGTTGATTTTTTTTCTTACTGCTCAAGCAATAACCATGTCCCTCTGTGAGATTAACACAGCACACAATCACTAACTTCTCACTCAAATAACAAAAAAACAGCCAATCCACCTCCATGACACATCATCAGCAGGACGTTCAACTGGATTCACTTCAGAGAGGTTAATTTTGAAGAAGAAGAAGAAGTCTTCATCACATACACATCTTCGCTTCAACTCTCTACCAAGACCCAGTGGCCTAATGGAAAAGGCATCAGCCTCCGGAGCTGGGGATTGTGGGTTCAAGTCCCACCTGGGTTGGACCTTCGGCTCTAATATTAACAGCACTTGCTGTGAGTCATGACAAAATGTTGAAGAACATCTTCATTAAGCTGAGCAATCTCACCATAATTTCCTGATAGGTAAGGTTTTTTGCTGTTAGTTTATGGGACGGGGTGGCACGGTGGTGTAGTGGTTGGCGCTGTCGCCTCACAGCAAGAAGGTCCGGGTTCGAGCCCCGTGGCCGGCGAGGGCCTTTCTGTGTGGAGTTTGCATGTTCTCCCCGTGTCCGCGTGGGTTTCCTCCGGGTGCTCCGGTTTCCCCCACAGTCCAAAGACATGCAGGTTAGGTTAACTGGTGACTCTAAATTGACCGTAGGTGTGAATGTGAGTGTGAATGGTTGTCTGTGTCTATGTGTCAGCCCTGTGATGACCTGGCGACTTGTCCAGGGTGTACCCCGCCTTTCGCCCGTCAGCTGGGATAGGCTCCAGCTTGCCTGCGACCCTGTAGAACAGGATAAAGCATCTAGAGATAATGAGATAAGATGAGAGATGAGTTTATGGGACACCTCATGATTAGAGAAGCAGCTTTGGGACTGAAAGGTTGCCAGTTTGATTCATTGGACCAGAAGGAACGTTTGAGCACAACTGCTCCTTGGGCTGCCCACTGCTAGGGGTATGTCATGGTCCTGTTGTACGTCACTCTGGATAATAGCATCTGCTAAATATTATAAAAGTAGCACCAGAATCACTAAACACATCACAGAAATTTCAATCTAGGCTGGAGCTTGCCTTTAATTTGAATAGTTGAACAGTCAAGCTTGTTTAGACGGCACGAGTTTACACACGCACTACAGTTATTGACCCAAGCAGGCTTAGAAAACTCTCTACCTGATGGCAGTGAAATTTCAGAAATGTGATCCAGCCAACTCTTATTCCACTTCATGATTGATTAGTCGAGTAAACGATGTCATGTAGCATTTGCTAAACAGTGCAATCAATCTTACAATATTGAGTTACTCAGTTTTTTTCTTCGTTACATCACCTAACCCACAACATGAGCCAGCCAGGCTGCCGGACTGACAGTAGCTAAAGCCATAAGTGCACTCCAAATCTAAGCTAAGCTAATCAGCACAATCAGCTGGCTAGCTCCCACAGCAGGCTCAGTGGAGGAAGAGAAAGCTCATTTGGCCCATCTCAACCCCAGAATGAGGACCAGATGGTCCCATCAGTGAGATCCACATGCCCAGGATAAGGGGGAGGAGACAAGCCCTCAGGGCGCCTGTGAGAGAGAACATCTGATTAATCACTAAATCAGTCTTTAATCTGAGAACAGGAGACAGAGATTCAGTGGTGGATGAGTTCGGAGATCTCCAAACCCCTGTGCTCCCTGGGCAAGAACACTTACCAAACAAAAACAAAAGCATGTTGGCGCTGAAACTGATATAAATCACGGAGTCCTCACCTATAAACCATGGGCTAGCTGTGTGTCATGTCGCTAGACATTTCAAAAAGGAATTAAATATTGGATTCACCAAAAGTCCTGTCATGGAAGACCAGAAAGAGTTTAGGAATAAGAGAAGACTGATCACCGTTCAAACTTCAATTCAGAGGCAGGACTCAGAACCATTAAACTATACACACACACACACACACACACACACACACAAGGCCAACATCGTACACCACAAGTTAAACACTGTGGTATCAGTATCACACACAAAATGTCAAGAATTGAGAAGTTCTTTACAAGAAGCATTTAATTCCATTGTTGTATTGGTTTAACAGTGTTACCAGGGAAGACGTTTGGCTTGATGTTGTGCTCTTCTGCCAAAGCCTCTGAGGGTCTGATGCTAGTGCTGCTTCTAATGAATGAGGATCATTAGCATCACAAACACACCACACCAAGCCTGCTAGCATCCACTGACTTCCTTGCTGACTTACTAGTGATCTGAGCATTGTTGTGGGAAAAGTATCGCTTTAAATCTGCCTGAGAGACAAATGTGTTACTGTGAACCCAAACAACCTGAATACATAAAAACACAGGCTACAGGGTACAAACAGGACAAACAAGAACTCAACCAGAACTCAACCAGGACAGAACCAGGGCTCAAACCCTGAAAGAAACAAAGAAGCAGGAGCCTAAACATGAACTACCCAGAAGTTCACCTCAGATTCAGGATGCAAACCAATCTCAACCAGTAACCAACCAAGACTTATCAAAAACCCAACCAGAACTTAACTAGGACTCAAACATGTCCCAACCAGACCGTAAGCATGATCCATATCTGTTCAACCAAGTTTCAGCAGGCTTTCAACGACAACTCGAATCAGACAAAATCAGGACTCAACCAGGAACCAATCAGGACATAAGGGTGATGAAAACAGGTCCAACCATAACTAAACAGTGCCAACTGATCTCCACCCATACATCAGCACTTAACCAGGACTTAAGCAGGATCCAATCAGGACTGACCCAGGCTTCAAACAGGACTCATTCACGGGCCAAAACATGAACTACCAAGAACTTCACCTTAGGTTCAGGATGCAAGCCAATCTCAACCAGTAACCAACCTTGACTCAACCAGGAACCAACCAGGACTTACCAAAAACCTAACCAGGACTTAACAAGCACTCAAGCAGGATCCAAACAACTCTCAACAAGAAACGAAGACTTAACCTTGGCCTTAAAGTGCATATCACGGGTAAATTGTGCACCTTACACGCAACACATACACCTCAGGACTGTGCACCTACCTTACCTTGCAATACTTCATAAATGTGTAATATTTTATTTTATAATGTGACTCTCTCATGCAATAATTTATAATGTGACTCTGTGCAATACTTTATATGTGAAATGAGCAATAACTCACTCCATAATGTGTAAAACAACACATACACCTCACGCCTGTGCACCTTACCCCCCTTACACCCCCCCTTTTTTTCCTCCCTTCCTCTCTCTCTCTCTCTCTCTACACGCTGTTTGCACTGTTATTGGAGATGCTTTAATCTCATTGTACATGTGTATAGTGACAATAAAGGCATTCTATTCTATTCTAAATTCAGGAGCAAGATCAATGTAATTCTCCTATTTTATATTAAACTTTGGTCAAATATCTGTCACATTCTGCATTCTCTGCAATTTTTTTACCTTGCACAATACCAGAAAAATTCAGTTGAAATCAAGCCATTTGAGGTGAATTGGTCCGCCTCTGAAAAAACTTGGCATTTGGATTTCCTGGCAAACACTGATTTTCGTGATGTCGCGTGCGGGACGCCTCCCTCTGAATCCTACGTCAGCGCTGATTTGTTTATGAGAAAACAACCTGGTGGTTTTCTGCAAATTTCTTCAATGTTATCACATAATAATTAAAATGGTTAACAGATGTATCGTAGGAGGGTGTAGCAACACCAATCTTGATGGGATTAGTTCTCATCGTTTCCCAAAAGACCGGACAGTGAGAGAGAAATGGGAGCGCTTGGTCTACACAGGCTGTGCACCGAAACCGTGCAAAGCTCTCGCAGCCTGCTGGCGCTTCCGCAGGTAACGTCACGAATCTGGCTCCAGACTCCCTTGGGATTTTTCCAGACGCGTTTTGTTATTTTATTTTTTCTGCTGTAGACAGATGGCCTTGTGCAAAATTACCCTTCTGGATGAGTGTGTAAAGGAACATACTTTCATATAAAAAAAAAAACACGAAATTGGTCCAGACTCTGCCCTTTAACCAGGACTCAAACATGTCCTAAATCAGACTGTAAGCATGATCCATACCTTTTCAACCAAGTTTCAGCAGGGTTTTAACCACAACTCAAATAGGACCAAATCAGGACTCAACCAACAACCAAGTCTGACCCAGTTTGGTCCAACCGTAACTAAGCAGCGCCAACTGATCTCCACCCATACATCAGCAATTAACCAAGACTCAAGTAGGATCCAATCAGGATTTAAACCATAAACGTTATGCGTCTCAACCTCAGGCCATAATTTAATCCCACTTGATTCTTTATCTTTTCTAATATGATCCCTGGGACAGTGGTGTAGTGGTTAGCACTGTCGCCTTACAGCAAGAAGGTCCGGGTTCGAGCCCCGTGGCCGGTGAGGGCCTTTCTGTGCGGAGTTTGCATGTTCTCCCCGTGTCTGTGTGGGTTTCCTCCGGGTGCTCCGGTTTCCCCCACAGTCCAAAGACATGCAGTTAGGTTAACGTGGGGCGGCCTTGGGTTGAGGCGCCCTTGAGCAAGGTACCGAACCCCTGACTGCTCCCCGGGCGCTCTGGTGTGGCTGCCCACTGCTCTGGGTGTGTGTGTGTGTGTGTGTGTGTTCACTGTTTCAGATGGGTTAAATGCAGAGGATGAATCTCACTGTGCTTGAAGTGTGCATGTGACAAATAAAGGTTTCTTCTGAAATCCTGGTGGATATTCATGGATACCTGTGATGCACCCTCTAGTGGCCATGCACTGAAATTACACTGCTACACACACACCAGGTATCTCCACATGGTGCTTGCGTGTGGGTGACGCATTTTCATTTCCTGGGAAAAGCGTCCTCAGTTTGTGTAAATCAGGACAGGGTTGAATGAAATGTCAGACTATTTTGTCTAGTTATTTTTTTTGGTAAGAAATCAAAACTAATTCATATCAAAACAATAACTGGAGCAGAAATAATGAAATAAATGATGATCGTAAACAAAATATTTCTGTTACACACACGCACGCACACAGAGAGACAGATGGTCACGCTACAGTATTCTGGACAACACTCTTCAGGCATGAGAGACACTGACTATATTACACACAGTGCTAAGCGCTAGCTGATTAGCATCACTCCGTCAATTAGAGACACTTCTAAATATCTCTCTCTCTCTGTTGCACAACAACAGCAAAAATGTATGAACATGTTCAGTAAAGTCACAGTCATGTGCACGTACACAATATTTTTCTCTCTGTCCGATGAAGTAATGTGGAGGGCAGGGTCCAGTGAAATCTGTTCGTCATTAGCATGTAGGTTCTCCTCCTCCTCTGAGCTCCTCCACTCCCAACCCAACTGAAGACAGCTGGACCGCCTCGTGACCTGCTGATTAAAAGCATTCGAGGCCCGCGCTATAAAAAAAAGCATGTGGAATGTTGTGACTGGAAACGTCAGTGCTCTGTGTGTGTGTGTGTTCAGCTTCAATCTAAACACGTATACACCCCTGTGTATAAAATAACCCTTTAATGAAAAGCGATGAGCTCCTGGAGTTTTATATTCACCATGTAACAGCACAGGCGTCCCTCATACCGCTCTGCACGCTTAGATCAGACACGTGTGAGCCTCTGAACCTACCCAACACACTCCGACACAGGTTCAGGCTCCAAACAAGCCCATATTGTACAACTGCAGATTAATTCAGTAATAGCAGGCAGAGAACCACACACACACACACACACATACGACACACACTTCTGCTTCACTACAGCCGTGTGTGAGAACCCCAATGTGTCTCCGAGCACTCAGAACAGCATTACAGAGCTCAGAGAACCACCGACGTCAGGGTACAGCAGGAAATAAACAGGACGGAACGCGATCGAGACAAACACACACATCTCACACACACGGGTCTGGGAAACCAACAGGACTAATGGGTTAGTGATAAGAAAAAACGTTCAGGAACCACAATGAGAGTCCCTCTGATGATCTAACAGTGGTATCTTGTACCTTTGTAAAAAAAAATAAATCTCAAACCGTACTATAAAGGCAGGTTTACATTTCTGTATAGAATCTACGCCGTAGCCTAACGCGCACGTCTCCAGAAATGTAGCAACACAACACGGCGACGCAAATCCAAGCCAGTTAACACTGGTTTCAAAACCTTTTCTCCATGTTACTTTGTTTATTCTTCCTTCACAGAACTCGTGCCTTTTTTGTTTTACCCCAATTCTGATGCGGTTCATGCAACAGCGCCTCCTAGAGGACACACCCACCTTACATGCAGGTATAAATCCTTCACCCTGCGTGAGTGTCAGTGCTGTACCTACGCTGTAAAGCAGACCTGGGCATTTTATGGCCCGCGGGCCGCATCCGGCCCTTTGGTTCATTCTGACCGGCCCGCGTAAGGTTAATGAGAAATTACAAAATAAACGTATTTTCTAATTTTACCTCATGCATGGACTGAATGTGCATTGCTTTTATTTTGAAGTTGTGTTCAACAAAATCGCACGACATGCGCATGACATGAGCATGACATGAAATCCCACGAAACCTAATCCCGCGATAATTACTTCCGTTATTTGTCCAGACCAACCACAAACTTATACGTCATCCTTCAAACGGTCCAGCCAATCACATAGTGTGACGTCACTAGCAGGCGCCGGAGCCCGAGCCGATCTGTAGATCTGATTCCTACACCGAATCGACGTTGTTGCGAGCAGATCGCAAGAAGACTTTAGCCCCCAAAAAGAAGAAAGGTAGATGCCAAATGCAGGGCTTTCAACAAAACATGGACTGCTAAGTATTTATTTACTGAAGTCAGAGATGAAGCCGTGTGTTTAGTTTGCGGAGAGCAGAACGCCGTGTTCAAAGACTACAATTTGAGTCGGCATTACCAAATGAAAAACACCAAATGAGGTGATTAGACTACAAATGTGGGCATCATTATTATAATATGATGTATCTTGCTTGATATTTGGAGCAGAAAGACAATATTGTGATGTCTTTATTGTGTTTTGGGGTGAATGTGACTGAAAAAAAAACGGTACAAACGTTCACATTTTGTTAACCATTGTTTTGGGAAATTTGATTGAATAAAGGGGTGGCACGGTGGTGTAGTGGTTAGCGCTGTCGCCTCACAGCAAGAAGGTCCTGGGTCCGAGCCCCGGGGCCGGCGAGGGCCTTTCTGTGTGGAGTTTGCGTGTTCTCCCCGTGTCCGCGTGGGTTTCCTCCGGGTGCTCCGGTTTCCCCCACAGTCCAAAGACATGCAGGTTAGGTTAACTGGTGACTCTAAATTGACCGTAGGTGTGAATGTGAGTGTGAATGGTTGTCTGTGTCTATGTGTCAGCCCTGTGATGACCTGGCGACTTGTCCAGGGTGTACCCCGCCTTTCGCCCGTAGTCAGCTGGGATAGGCTCCAGCTTGCCTGCGACCCTGTAGAAGGATAAAGCGGCTAGAGATAATGAGATGAAATGAATGATTGAATAAATGACATTTTTTGTAAGGCAACCTCGTTTCTTCCATACTCTTACCAGTCTTAGCAGCTTGTAAAAACAATGTTATTTACTGCTTTATATAAAGAAATATAATTAATATTATGCAGAATTTAGTTCAGCCTTTTGGTCCGGCCCTCCACAAAATTTTCTGTTTTTCATGTGGCCCCATGGAAAAAATAATTGCCCACCCCTGCTGTAGAGTCTACGTGATACGAGTTTGATTCGCCGCCCCAGCAATTACAATCTAGGCCATCCTTAAAAAAAAATCCGTTTCCTGTCCACCAGGTGAGCAAAAAAATTTTCGGTAGGGAGGGATTTTTTTTTTTTAAATATATATATATATATATATATATATATATATATATATATATATATATGGATGGATGGATAAGAAATCGCAATGCTGTGTTTGCTTTTTCTTTCAGTACTTTTTTTATTACAAAAGCAGACACATTTAATAAAATGACAGTTTAATCAACTGAAACTTGTACAAAAACTTTAAGTTAGCATTTTAAATGCTGACTGCAACATTTGCAAAACTTTTACAAAGGTACTTAAAATGTCTGACACACGGACTTTTTGTAGTTCTAAATCGCCCGTTAGGCCTAGTTCGGATGAAATTACACTATTAAAATGATCACTGAATGATTTGTTTTTCTGAATCTTTACTATTTTGTTGTTCGCTAGAATACCATTTTGCGATTTCACACTTAAGCAAATGTTTGAAAACTCCGGATCTCCTTCCTTCATGGTGGCTGCCATTTTTTTGTGCCGCACGGCGCATGCACAGAGCTGATTCAGTTCAGAGTGCGCGCACACTCGGCGGAGGCAGTAGTGTGTCGGAGGGGACAGAAGCAGAACTGACGCTTATTTTGTCTCCGGTAAACCAGTCTTCTCTCGTTCAATTACGTGCTGGCATCAAAAGACAACGCTGGTTGTAAATGAACCCAAACTGAGTCGTTGGAGTGTATTTTCATACACAAATGGAGAAATGTTCGCTGAGTGTGTAATTGTGTCGCCCCACTGCAGACCGTTGTCGTTGTTAATTCATAGCATGCTCAGCTGCGTGAATGTGTCATGCACCGAAAATAAGAGATTTACAAGCCAGGAACGCCTCATGATGCAATACGCAAGAAAAGAAAGCAGATTTACTGCCATTTTACTTTGTATTTGAGTAAAGTGAATAAATAAATGGTCTGTGGAAAATACATTTAATCCTGGGAACTGCATGCACAGGAGTTTATTTTGTGTTTACTCCCCCCCCCGGCTGGCTACTTATTTGTCATGGCTGGCTAGTATGAGCCTTAGTGGAAAGCCCTGGGAATGCATAAATGTCAAGTTCGATTTTAGATTTATGAACCCTAAAAAAATGTCAAAAAACCGGCGTTAAAAAAATTAATTTCACCTGCACAAACAGCACTCACCCAGCCGGTGGACCGGAAACAGAACATTTTTTAATAATGGCCTTAGAACCAGAGTGAGGGCTGTGACCCAGTGATGATGTGGTAGCAGCGGTATTGAATACCGTCTGACAATTCTTGAGCTGTGAACTTGGCACTCCATATGATGAGAATGTGAATAAAAGTATTTCGATTTGTTGATACACGCTAAATATACCGTATATACACATGCTTCACTCAGAACCCCATTAATGTGTTTATTTCGCATATGCAAACGATGCACAAATGAATCAGATGTGCTTGGAGTCATTTGGGAGTTAATGACGTTCTGGGTCTTTAAAACGTCATTAAAACTTTTAACGGTTCCTTTCTCGACATATTTTTATTTTGCGTGCACAAACATTTTTCATCACAGGGTTCCACCTTCACCGAGGTCCAACACTGACGTGAGTTCCATTTCAGTCCTCGAAGCTCACTACCATTCAAGTTCCACTGATGACGCACCAACATTGATGACATCTAGGACCTTCTCACAGTTATGTTGTACAATAAGCATGGACGCTCCATCACTGATTAGAACAATGGCATCTAGAATGTTCCTCCAATCAGCTTCGAGAACCACAATCGGAGATTCGGTAACGGCGCAAAAATGCGGTCGAGTACGTCTATCCATTATGTTGTAGAACCACTTTGAAAGTTTCATTGTTCAAATTGCGAAGTTCCAACAATGTTCGAGTCCCATCAATGACATAACGGTGTCATCTGGTCCATTCCAACAGCAATATGTTGCTGGTACGTTTTAACAATAACATTCTTAAAATGTTATGAGGGGTCTAGCGATGATGTCATACGATCACTTAGTCCAGTCCGACAATCATTCTTGAGCCGCATCGTTATACGGAGGAGTTTGTGAGTAAAGTGCCGGTCTAGGCCAGGTTTTCCACCCAGTCCACAGCTACTTTATCAACAAAGCCATTGGGTGTTTTTAGCAAAGGGGTGGGGTTTGTTCAACACAACCACCATGATGACATCATGCAAGGCAGCCAATCATTATCCTTCACTCACTGTTAGGATTTTGGGGTGAAGGACCCCTTCAGCGACACAAAGAACATATCTGGGTTCTGGTGTAAGTGCAATAGCAGGGTGGGGTCCACACACACACACACACACACACACACACACACACAGGGAGAGGTGAGCAGACGTTTGGCACGAGGCTGAGAAACTCTGAGCTCAGTGGGTCTCCAGACCGAGGACCACACCCCAGTGCAGCTGCACTCAATAAAGACACTGTTTCCCTCACACACACACACGTGCAAATCCGTCTGTCTTTATTTCTCTCTCTCTCTCTCACACACACACACACACCACACCCACCATCCCTCTATTTCCTTTTTATTCACACACACACACACACACACACACACACACACTCCCTATTGCTTTCTCTCTCTCTCTCAAACACACACCATGTGTCACATGAACACATTCCCTCTGTCACACACACACACCCTCCCTCTTGCTGTATTGGTGCCAGCCGTCCTCTCTCCTCTCTGTCCACTCGCTCTTTATTCCTCCGCTGTTCTTTCCTTTCCTTACGTTTCGGTTTCTGTCTAAAACACACTTTCAGTATGATACGATTCATCCCCTCTGCTCGCGTTCCAAATTTCCAACGCACTTTCACAGGTTCTTGGTCATTTACTCCTCACTCGTTCCTCTCCACTCCAGTGTCTTCACCAGCACACACCACGTTGTGTGCCGTGTATGTCGTGAGCACACACAGGGCCATATTCAGAGTGCACTTACCTCAGAAATGGAAAATCGTAACTTATGAAATTGTGTTATTTTTCAAGCTGAAGACATTCAGGAAGGTGAGAACAACCCAAGAATCCCTACATGGTCATGTGTCAGGAACGTAGACGCCGTTTTGTTGAATCTTCCAATAATGCAGCTCGGCCACTGCAGCTAACACAGACAAACACACTAACTCCTCCTCCTTATTTATTTATTCATTGATTTCTTTTGCAAATTTTTTTCTCCCCAAGTCATTAATTTGAAATAATGTTCATTTCGTGTGTTTACGTGATTAAACTCGACAGTATCATCATTTGTCCAGAAAAATCACACCAACTCATCGACAGTGATACGATTTACACAAACTCAGGAGAGACACGTACAACATCGGATATCAGCTTATGAAAATAGGCGGGTAAGAAAATATCAATACACTTGAGTATCGCAATATTATGTTTTGTAACACGATATCAATCCTCAAAAACACTAACGATTTTTAATTCAGTTTACAAGCAAAGATTCGTAGCAGACAGTGCTTCATTTTGGGTTGTGTTTAAACTCCTGACCACTAGATGGCAGTGTCGGAATCGATCTTCAGCCACTCGCACTCTCAGAACTTCTGGTTTATGGAGTTAGAGCCCCAAAATGCAACATTCATGAGGTAAAAAAAAAAAGAAAAGAAATTCTGCCAATTTTCATTATGTTTTCGATATAAGTTAAGGGGTGGAGACCCCTTTTTTTTCTCATTTTTAAATTGCAGTAAAATATGCAGCAAGTGCACTTTTCGCAAAATCAAAATGTGACCATCTTGACGTATACGGTATGTTAGCAGAAAGGTAGCTTTTTATGAGCAAAATCATCTTCCTGTGAGAAAACGAAAGCACATTAGTCTTTTGAAATTCCAACTCTGATATATCTATCATCAAAATCAATACTATATTTGCAAAACCAAAATAAAATCTGGGCTTGTTTTTTTTTTGTCGAGAGGCGCATAACTGTCTAAAAAACACATCATCATATGCATAAACTCAGAGTAACATCCTGTAACAGCCAACATCGTTACACTGATTATCGTGCAAAGGAATTAACATTTGCGTAGATCAGAATATAAATTCAGATTAAAGGGTGCTTTGGGAGCCGGTTATAGCTCTTTCAGATTCAGCCATCAAAATTAGCTAGCATTACTAGTTACTATTATATTACTATTATATTACTATTATATTACTATTATATATTACTATTTTTGCTAATGCTAACTTTAGCAGTGTACCAGAGCCCGGTGTTGTAGAGCCTGTCCACTTCCTGTTAGTGCTTTAGTACCAAAATTGGCTGTGATTCACCTAGAGGGCGCTCATGAGACATGAATGGGAATGAACAGCTACAATAATCAGACAGTTTTCCTGAAATTGCAGTATATATCACAAAATATTAAATCATAACCATCGTATCATGATGTGTATCATATCACCAGATTCTTCAGTAGGCAGTTCTAATTGACAATAGGTGGAAAAGACATGGGCGTGGCCACACATACACTACCGTTCAAAAGTTTGGGGTCACCCAGACAATTTTGTGTTTTCCATGAAAAGTCACACTTTTATTTCCCACCATAAGTTGTAAAATGAATAGAAAATATAGTCGAGACATTTTTCTGGCCATTTTGAGCATTTAATCGACCCCACAAATGTGATGCTCCAGAAACTCAATCTGCTCAAAGGAAGGTCAGTTTTATAGCTTCTCTAAAGAGCTCAACTGTTTTCAGCTGTGCTAACATGATTGTACAAGGGTTTTCTAATCATCCATTAGCCTTCTGAGGCAATGAGCAAACACATTGTACCATTAGAACACTGGAGTGAGAGTTGCTGGAAATGGGCCTCTATACACCTATGGAGATATTGCACCAAAAACCAGACATTTGCAGCTAGAATAGTCATTTACCACATTAGCAATGTATAGAGTGGATTTCTGATTAGTTTAAAGTGATCTTCATTGAAAAGAACAGTGCTTTTCTTTCAAAAATAAGGACATTTCAAAGTGACCCCAAACTTTTGAACGGTAGTGCACCTACAGTGTGTCGTGTCATTAGAGCAGAAACCAGAGCGTCAGCGATGCAGGAGCTCGCCCGGCCGTACCAATCACTAAACCAAGGAGTAATTATTGTGTGGACTGATTAGATCTTCCAAACAAACCAATCAGAATCAAAATCCATTGAAAACTCAGGGAGGAGTAGCGATTTTTGTGAATTGTGGACGGACGGACAGACGGATGCCACATGATGGCAATAGCTCATCGCCCTACAGCCAGTGAGATAAAAATACCAGAAGCTGATTACGCATTATCTGTATCTACAAACACTATCATTAGCGTTTAGTCTGGGTTTTTTTTGTTTGTTTAATCTTTTTCACAAGGTCAGGAATCCTTTCAAATCTGAAGTCGGGACTGTAAATAAACCTAATGATTTATTACTTGCAACTGAGATCATTATAACATTTTAATAAAAAGGTATAAACTATGTTTAACTCTCATTCGCAGCTTTATTGGTTTGGCAGTACAGACAAACAAAACTAAGTCAGAGTGCGGTGGTGTAGTGGTTAGCACTGTCACCTCATGGCAAGAAGGCTCTGGGTTCGAGTCCAGTGGCTGACAGGGGCCTTTCTGTGTTGAGTTTGCATGTTCTCCCCGTGCTTGCATGGGTTTTCTCTGGTTTCATCCCACAGTCCAAAGACATGTAGATGAGGTTAAATCCCCAGCCACTGGGGTACCCCAAACCAGTGTGTACTTAGTGCCAGTCCCAAGCCAGGATAGACTGGAGAGGGTTACATCAGGAAGGGCATCCGGTGTAAAAACCTACGCCAAATCAAATATGTGGAACAGATCCGCTGTGGTGACCCCTAACGGGAGTAGCCGAAAGAAGAAAGATATTCATCAGTCACCATGTTTTCCAACAGATTTTAATCTGTCCGACTTGATATCCATCATGATAACTGGAATCTACGCTATCAACGATTCTTGATCTGATCATCCATCATCCCAAGCCGAGCAGAATATTAATAATTTTCCTGACTACAAATACTCCTGCTTAGGTTTAGGAAAGTATTCATTCATATCCCGGGCGAAAGAATGAGGCTGAAAAAAAGAGAAGAAAAAAAAGACTTTTATGAGGTTCTGTGTGAAGGGTTTCTCTTAAAGGGGAACTGAAGGCAATTTTTTTATTATCAAAATTTTATTTATCTCATTTCATTAAATATCGGAATGCATTTTTGATCGCTATTTTGTCGCTGCTATAGCAAGTTATGAGTGTTTGAAATATGCTCTGTAATATATCAGTCCGTATGTCAAAGCGATGGCCGTAAACGAGATTCGCTGAGACCTGTGCGAGACATCGTAGGACGGAAGTAAAACGTACAGAGGAAATCAAAGTGACCGACATCTGCCAACGTTCCCTGTGTCCGAACTCACTCACTCGTTCACTACTCCCTACTCCCTATATAGGGAATTACTGTATAGAGGACTATACAGTGAGCTCATTGGTAAAATGAAAAAACGCTTTCGGACACTAGTCCGTCACGCTGGTATTTACATCATTACTGTCGCACGATTAAAACGTGCCAGATCAGTCGGCTGATGGGTTTCAAAATAATAAATACACACGTGTGTTTTTGTGATAAATCCATATTATACTGAGCGCATTTCCCACATTAATCAATACAAAGTACCTGCAGCTTTCAGTTCTTTTAAATCAAGGCTGAATACTTTCTTCTTCGCCGCTGC
The DNA here is from genome assembly GCF_027579695.1 of Neoarius graeffei. Classification (NCBI taxonomy): domain Eukaryota; kingdom Metazoa; phylum Chordata; class Actinopteri; order Siluriformes; family Ariidae; genus Neoarius; species Neoarius graeffei. The sequence continues at coordinate 107,008,955 of NC_083573.1, forward strand.
CTTTTATTAAATCACATTTCAGACTTTTAATTTGATTTCTTTCAGCGCGACCGCAATGCATGATGGGATATATTGCTTTGGTTAGTGACCATCGTTGTTCACTACTTTTCGTGATGCATTGTGGGATACTTTGAGTGCACTATATAGGGTGTAAATAATCCTCACTAAGGTTTCGGACAGCATTACAAAATGGCGTCCTCACTATATAGCGCCCTATATAGTGAGTAGGGAGCGATTTCGGACACAGGGGTTGTCAAAAGACGCGCGCGCCCTCTTTCAAATGCTGACGTAATCAAGACGGAAGTTTTGTTTGTTTTGATAGCAATCAGGAAAGTTTGAAAAAAGTAAGCAGTAATCGTCATTTAAACTCGTTTTTGTGCAATACTTCGTTTGGAAAACAGCTTTCAAAATGGCGGCACTGACACCTGGCTGACACTTCACGTTTCGAAGTCTCGCACAAGTCTCGTGAAGATCGCGCGGATAAGCGACGCCTGCCGTGGACCAAATGAACTAAATTCAACACGGCTACAAACCGAATAGGCTGATAAGTATAATATTTAATTGCAATTAGTTGCCAATACGAGTCACGATATAAGGTTACTAAAACCGAAAACATAATTGAATAACACGTTAATTAAGAAATAAAGCAAGTTTAAAAATGACTTCGGTTCTCCTTTAAGTGAACACTCTTTGGAGAGAGGAGACAGGTGAGAGGTCGTCTGTGGCACAAGTCTGCATCTAAAAAAAATACCTGGAATTGTATTACTAAGGAATATTAATTAAAAGTTAAAGTCCCTCCCACACCTTACAGTACCTGGTATTCCTAGGCAGTCTCCCACTCAAGTACTAACCAGGCCCAACTCTGTATGTGGCGCATCGGGCGGCGCCGATCTCCATAGCCCTCAGCCTCTCACATAGCTAGGGTTACAGTGGGGGGCTAGTCCTCTGGTAACCACAAGAGTTTAACTCCCCATGCACATCTGTATTGCAGCGTGCCTTGCCAGATGGCAGTAGGTACCATTTTTACGATGGTCTTTGGTATGACCCGACCGTGAATAGAACTCACAATCTCCCAATCAAGAGGCGGACACGCTACCACTAGGCCACTAGTCAGCTGCAAGGAGTATTAATAACATTTGTTATTCACTTCAGTTTCTTGAATAGTTGAGCATTCTTAGCTTCCCAAACTCCCAACCTAAAGCCAGATGTAGTAGATAAGAGTTTGCAGTCAACAGCAATTTTTTTTTTTTTTTTAAATTGTGGCTAATTCAGATGGAAAATTATAAACACTGTCCAAAAATGCATTCCATTATGCTTTAGGGGGATAGAGGGAATTTCTGACATTGGACATCATGTAGTATGAGCAGTATTACAATGTCTGATAAACATTTCAGAAGCTCGTCTATCTGTGTCGTGAGTGAAAAACCAAAAGTAAAAACGATGCTGTGACTGAGGGAAAAACAAACAAACAAACAAACAAACAAACAAACAAATCATAAAACAGCCCAAGTGATGGAAGTAGAATTAACTGAACAGTATCCACAGCGTCCTACAGAATGTAATTACGTTCTTTGGTTTCTCCTTTTGTTCTGAAGTTTCAGCGCACAAACTGCACAAACTGCGATCTTCCTGTGGCATTTTAACCTTTCATGATTTCACAGTGTGAGCATTGTGAGGTAATGGCTGTACAGTGTAAGACTAGTTTAAGGGTATCTCCAGAGGACCTTTTTTCCATGCTTATGAAAGACTTCATCCCAATGTTCTAAATCTGGACGTGGATATGAATTTTACATGAGGAAGATTTTCTCCTCCTGAGTGCTCTTCAGCCGTGTCCCGTACATCTACGTCAATCCGTCTCCGCTCGAGTCTCTCTTATTTATCTTCCTCTGTCTTCCTGTCTCAAACTCTCATTCCATTACTTTCCCTCCATCTCTCTCTCTCTCTCTCTCTCTCTGCTCTCTGATAATGCCACTCGCCCTTTCTGTCGCCCTATGCTGCCCAAATGCTGTTGTCATGGCAACAAGGCACCTCTTCTCTACATGTGCATGCTCTGTGTGTGTGTGTGTGTGTGTGTACACGTGCAGCACGTTTCCCTTGGTTACGCAGTTGTTAAAAAACCCTCCCTCCAAACCTTGGCGCTGGCCTGTAGCCCCGCCCATTGGCCCTCCTCCTTGAGCCTGCCTGCATTGCGTCTTTTCAGGTTTTTTCCTTCAGAGACCCTGCAGCCTTCTGCTCTCTCTCTCTCTCTCTCTCTCTCTCTCACACACACACACACACACACACACACAAACATGGCCCAACTTCAGAAATACCCCAGCGTTTCACTAGCACACTTTTGAGGTATCGGAAGCAGAGGCACATGTTCACTAAGTGTGATGTGTGGTGTGTAAACAGAATCAACTTGGCTGAAGTGTGCACTCTGTTTGTGAAGCAGCTCCCTCCGTCCTGCCAAAGGGACGCTTTCATATGGAAATGGCCACCATTGTGGGGGTCAAAGGCCTGGAATTTCTTTTTTGCAAAGAAGAGCGAGAGAGAGAAAGACACAGAGAGAAACCTGACTATCAGACAGTCTCGCTTCTGAACTCTTCTCTCCAGCACAAACTCGCAATGTACGAAGGTGCTTGTGCTCGGTTATTAAAAATCAGAAATGTTTCATAGTTATCCAGGCTGTTTATCATTTTAACACCAAAAACAAGCTTCATGCATTCACGAGAGATCTATTTAATTTGTTCAATGCTCAAATTACACACTGTGGTCAAAAGTATGTGAACATGTGACCATGACACCCATATGTTCCAGCTGAACATCTCATTCATTCCAGATTTATTCCCCTTTTCCTGTTATAATAAGCTCCAATCTGAGGTCTGGGAAGGCTTTTCACTAGATTTTGGGGCATGGCTGTCAGGACCTGTGTTCATTAGTGAGATCAGACACTGCTGTTGGGATGTTGAGGAGCCTCCAGTTCCAGTTCATCCTAAAGGTGTTCACTGGGGTTGAGTTCAGTCAGGGCTCTGTGCAGGACACTCGAGTTCTTCACTCCAACCTTCACACATCACGTCTTCATGGAGCTCGCTTTGTGTACAGGAGCATCATTGTGCTGGAACAAGTTTGGACTCTTAGTTCCAGTGAGGGGAAACTGTAATCCTACAGCAAACAGAGACGTTCTATACAACTGTGTGCTTCAAACTTTGTGGTAGGGCAATTCCATGTAAATGTCAACCTCACCATGCAAAAATAAAGCAACATGTAATACATCAAAACCACTCCCAGAGATCTCACCTCGGCCTGTATTTTACAGATGTGAATAAGTTGAACCAATTTGTAACCAACCTAATATGTCACTGTCAGTCTTTCTTTCTTATAATGTAAACCCCAAGCTAAAATCAACTTTGATCATGTACAATTCTATATTATTGCCACAAGCCACAGAAATGTATGCTAAAATCCACAAAACAGCAAAACAATAGCCATCCTAAATATTATTTAAGAACTTTGATAGTTTTAGCTGATATTTAGAGAGTTTTTCAAAGGGTTATGGTGGTTAAATTGCTGATTTTCTAAACGTATGCCATGTCTATTTCAGACGCGTCACATCCATAACGGAATTTCGTCACATCCATAACGCTGACTTTTCCTTCCGAAACTCTGCATGAAATACAAAATATTTTAAACAAAGATTTTTTAATATTCACCTTGGACCCCTCTATCAAATGGATATCTCCATTTCGACATTAGGTTTACAATTTCACAGAGTTTGATAAAAATGTACAGTCACCCAAGAAAAGTGATACTTTTTCTGTCACATCCATAACGCATCTTTTATTGGCATTTTCTGGCATGCCCTAGATGTACTATGGGAATTGTTCTTGTTCTATCACTTCTCCAGTATGGTACAGCCTTAAAACATGCAACACCTGTTTAAATACTGGGAGACAATAAAACATGCACTGGGTCATTTGTTGCCATTTTGAGTTCAAGTGTCACGTCCATAACGCTGGAATTGCTCGGTAGCAGTTTGGAGAAGAGCCACATATGGGTGTGATCTTCAAGGGTGCACATACTTGTGGTCACAAAGTCTATCTGGAGGTGCATTCAGATTTAAACCTGAACTATGTGTAAAAGGATGTAGAACAGTGTGAACAGTTCTTCAACCTCAGCTACATCACTCCAGTTCAGAACTGTTCTCAACTGGAGACGTGTATGAGGTTCTTTATTCAATCCCACTCACATGGTTATTATTTTTCTTTGTACCGGTGATATATTCTAACTAGTGTTGTCGTAATCAAGACCGGTCTCAAGACCACTTTTTGAAGGTCTCGTCTCGGAATCAACCACATTTTTATTCGGTCTTGTCTCAGACATAGAGGACTCAGGATTTTGTTTCAAGACCAGTCAAGACCACAGCTGGGGATTTCACTAAACTACCTGTGTATTGTCTGTTACTTGTTAACATCATTACTGTGACTGGATGTAAAACTTCCTGCATCAAATGCAACCAATAACGTGACTCACTGCTCATTTGAATTTTTTCTTCCTGTTAATGGTCGTCACCCCTCCCCCACCCATTCACACACATTGGTCTGATCCTGGTCTTGACTCGGTCTCACCCTGCCTTGGTCTTGGTCTCAACCCCTCAAAGTCCTGGTCTTGTCTTGGTCTCAATACACTCTGGTCTCGGTCATGACTTGGTCTTGATTTAGATGGTCTTGACTCCAACACTAATTCTAACTAATTTAGTTGGTTCTGTTTCCAAAAATATAAACACACTAGTCAGCTAATTTAGTTAGAAGTTCCAAAGGATGAAGGAATTACCGCTGTCAGTGAATCAAACAGGATTAACGTTAACATTGATGTGCGAGGTCTTTGTTGTATGAGCTTCATATCCGACTGCCTGCCTCCAGCTCATGCGAATCCTTTGTTGTGTCCTCTTGTTCAGCTCTCATCCCAATCAAGGACACTACAGCCCAGCACAGTATACTCATTATACATAAAACCAAACACCGTACACCCCAGTACAGGGTAACTGAACACAGACTGGCCCAAAACAGACTTGCCTAAACCCAGCACACCTAACACCAGCTGAGGGGCAGTAGTGGCTCAATGGTTAAGGCTCTAGGTTACTGACTAGAAGGTTGGGGGATCAAGTCCCAGCACTGCCAAGCTGTAGCTATTGAGTACTGTATCTGAGCTGCTCTGACCACAACTTCCTAACGAGCCAGGATATACCAAGCAAAAAAAAAATGTGCTTTTCCTTACAGGCTAGCACAACCAAACCCAAAGAACCTGAACACAGCACATCCCTTCATAGTTTGACCCAACACAGTATATCAAAACAGCCATCTGTAATGTTATAATGATCAACCCACTGTCTTGATGGTTTCTCCATCATTTCTCATTCTCCACACCTTATATACACTCTCTTGGGATTTGTCAAAGCATATTGCTAGAGGTGTGTGTGTGCACATGGGTGGGGGGGTGAGCTAGAGGGCTTCCAGACAAAGACCCCCAGCCACCACCCCCACCCCTACCCCTCCAAATCCCCTGGGCGTCCCCAGATGCGACTGTAATTGGGATCTTCACCACAGACTCACTATAAATAATTAACAGCCTCCTCCTTGGTAAGAATCCCAGAAACACGCACGCCTACATGTCGAATTAAGACTCAGACGATCGAGAACATACAATGGCATATTCTCTTCATGGCCTCCGGCTCTTCTGCGAGACAGCGAGTGTGTTGACGCCTTGCTGCCTTCGCCTGTTCGTGACCAGGTGGTGGTGCAGGAATATTTCATAAGGCTGCACTGTAGCTCACATACAAAGCCTGTTTTCAGCAATGGAACAGAGGCAGATCAGTTCGTCCGGCTTCAACAAGACTAAAATTAAATTCGGGGGCAGAGATCGGACCAAAAAAAGCACGAAGGACAGTGGGCTGGATAATAGCTGCAGTCTTTTCCAGGATCTGTACAGTGAAGTCCTGCATGCATTTGCCGCTTCAGACAAGGCACAGAACCATCACACATTCAGAAGAGCCCAAAAAACCCGGTCTCTCTTTTCAGATCCAGTACAACACTAACACATTACAGGAAACAAAATTACAGTTAATATTTAATTATCTGTATATTTATGGTCCTTAGGAAATGCAAGGCCCATGTTTTGTTTACTTTTGAGTGGAATAATCAACCTTTTGGTGAAGTCGCTTCATCTCACACTGAAAAAAAAAGAGAAAAATCCAATCTTTCACTGAAATTTATTTTTTCTCTGAAGAACAAATCTCTCCTCAAGAAATAATTATTTTCAACAAAACCCCATGTGCTGAAACAATAGTGAACACAATGTACCTGAAACATGTTTCTTATTTAAATTGTACATGTTTGAGTTGATTGGAGTGTGTAGGAACTTTCAAGCTGTAATCCATGACTTCCTGATTAACTGGGGAACAAATATGAGGTGACACAGAGGCCAAATTCCCTCAACATCAACATGGGAAAGATAAGAGACACACAAACCAAATGAGGGAGAAGTGTGTTGACCTTAAGTCAGGGAATGGTGAGAAAAAATAGCTTCTCGCCTGAAAATGTCCATTTCTACTGTTAGGACAATAATAAAAAAACGGACACCAACTGGACCTGGTACAAACTCACCTGGAAGAGGAGACGAGTTTATTTTACCCCCATGTACAGTGAGGAGGGTAAGAGAGACAAAAAGTCCCCAAGGATCACTGTTGGTGAATTACAAGAAAAAGTCAAATCTTGGGGTTTCCGAGTCTCCAAAACCTCCATCAGACTCCACCTCCATGCCAACAGATTCTTCAGAAGGTTCCAGAAAAAAGCCTTTTCTGTCAGTTAACCACAAACACCTGAAGTTTGCAAAACGCTACGACAACTTTGACTGGAACCGTGTTCTCTGGTCTGATGGAACAAAAATTGAGCTTTTTGGTGATTAACACTCACAGTGATTTGGTGTAAAAAGAAGGATGGCTATAATGAAAAGAACCCAATCCCAACTGGTGGAGGTTCTGTGATGTTTTGGGGCCGTTTTTCCTCCAAAGGCCCTGAAACCTTGTTAGGGTCCATGGCACCATGGACTCCATGAAATTCCAGGACATTTTAAATCAGAATCTGGCTCCTCTGCCAGGAAACTAAAACTGCGTTGTCACTGGATCTTCCAGCAGGACAATGATCTGATGTCCAAATCAACACCAAAATGGTTCACTGAGCACAGAATCATCTTCTGCCCTGAACATCTCAGTCCCCTGAGCTGAAAACCTGTGGGCTGAGCTGAAGAGGACAGAGCACAAGAGAGGGTTGAGGACCCTGGATGATCTGGAGAGGTTGTGTAAAGAGGAATGGGGTCAGATGCCCTGCTCTAGATCTCCAACCTTATAAAGTGTTAGAGAAGACTCAAGGCTGTTTTACTGCCAAAGGAGGTTGAGCAGAGTGTTAATGCAGGGGTGCCAAAGATATAGTGGCACATGTATTTTTGTTGAAAATAATCCTTTATAATGCATTTGTTTTCTCTGAATAAAGTTATTTCAATTAAAGGTTGGAGTTTTCTCATTTTTTCAGGGTGAGATGAAGCGACTTCACCAAAAGGTGGATTTTTTCAATCCCTTTTTACTGATCATGAGAAAGGGTGCCAATAACTGTGGAGGGCACTGTATGAACTCAATTGTTTAATATTAGAATATGCATTTAGGTACACACACACACACACACACACACACACACACACAGGATTTCCAGTGTTGCATATCTACACAGCCCACATGTTCATGCGAGACGTGATGGGAAACGAGCCAGACGGAGAGATCATTCATGCAACACTTTCACTTCTATAAATAACAACTATATCAGGAGAAAGTCTCTCTCTCTCTCTCTCTCTCTCTCTCTCTCACACACACACACACACACACACACAGAGATAAAATAGGACAGTGGAAACAATATAATTTAATGAGCATAATACTAATAATAAGATTGCTAATATACAATCTACGTCATATTTGATGTAAATTATGTCTCAAGCAATAATTTTTACTGGCCCAATCAGTACAGTGCCTTGCAAAAGTATTCACCCCCTTGGCGTTTGTCCTGTTTTGTCGCATTACAAGCTGGAATTAAAATGGATTTTTGGAGGGTGAGCACCATTTGATTTACACAACATGCCGACCACTTTAAAGGTGCACGTTGTTGGTTAATTGTGACACAAACAATAATTAAGATGAAAAAACAGAAATCTGGAGTGTGCATAAGTATTCACCCCCTTTCGTATGAAACCCCTAAATAAGAGCTGCTCCAACCAATTCACTTCATAAGTCACATAATAAGTTGATTAAGATCCACCTGTGTGGGGTGTCGTGGCTCAGGTGGCTAAGGTGCCATACCATAAATCCGGGGACCTGGGTTTGATTCCAACCCGAGGTCATTTCCTGATTCCCTCCCTGTCTCTCTCTCCCACTCATTTCCTGTCCTGTCTCTACACTGTCCTATCCAATAAAGGTGAAAAAAGCCCAAAAAATATCTTTAAAAAAAAAAGATCCACCTGTGTGCAATCAAAGTGTCACATGATGTCTGTATAAATCACCCTGTTCTGGAAGGACCCTGACTCTGCAACACTACTAAGCAAGCAACATGAAAACCAAGGAGCCTCCAAACAGGTCAGAGACAAAGTTGTGGAGAAGAATAGATCAGGGTTGGGTTATAAAAAATATCCCAAACTTTAAATATCCCACAGAGCGCCATTAACTCCATTATACCAAAATGGAAAGAATATAGCACCACTACAAACCTGACAAGAGAAGGCCCCGCCCACCAAAACTCACAGACCAGCCAAGGAGGGCATTAATCAGAGATGCAACAAAGACACCAAAGATAACACTGAAGGAGCTGCAAAGATCCACAGCGGAGATGGGAGTATCCGTCCATAGGACCACTTTAAGCTGTACACTCCACAGAGTGGGGCTTTAAGGAAGAGTGGCCAGAAAAAAGCCATTGCTTAAGAAAACACGTTGGGAGTTTGCCCAACAGCATGTAGCAGACTCCCCAAACACATGGAAGAAGATTCTCTGGTCAAATGAGACTAAAATTGATGATTTTGGCCATCATGGGAAACGCCATATGTGTGGCGCAAACCCAACACCCTGAGAACACCATTCCTACAGTGAAGCATGGTGGTGGCAGCATCATGCTGTGGGGATGTTTTTCATCTGCAGGGGCAGGAAAGCTGGTCAGGACTGAAGGAAAGATGGATAGCGCTAAATACAGGGCAATTCTGGAGGAAAACCTGTTTGAGTCGGCCAGAGGTTTGAGACTTGGATGAAGGTTCACGTTCCAGCAGGACAATGACCCTAAACATACTGCTAAAGCTCCACTGGAGTGGTTTAAAGGGAAACATTTAAATGTCTTCGAATGGTCTAATCAAAGCCCAGACCTCAATCCAATTGAGAATCTGTGGCATAACTTGAAGATTGCTGTACACCAACGCAACCCATCTAATTTGAAGGAGTTGGAGCAGTTTTGCCTTGAGGAATGGGCAAAACTCCCAGTGGCTAGATGTGCTAAGCTAATAGAGACATACCACAAGAGACTTGCAGCTGGAATTGCAGCAAAAGGTGGCTCTACAAAGTATTGCCTTTTTTTTTTGGGGGGGGGGGGGGGGGTGAATGCACACTCCAGATTTCTGTTTTTTCATCTTAATTATTGTTTGTATCACATTAAAACAAAAAAATTTCCCCTTTAAAGTGGTCGTCATGTTGTGTAAATCAAATGGTGCTAACCCTCCAAAAATCAATTTTAATTCCAGCCTGTAATGCGACAAAACAGGACAAACACCAATGGGGGAAGGAATACTTTTGCAAGACACTGTACCTCTTCACATTTTTACACTTGGTACCCTTTCTCATTGGTTAGACGGTCGGTCAGTACCCGTTCTCATTTTGACAGACGGTCAGTCAGTACCCATTCTCATTTTGACAGACGGTCGGTCAGTACCTGTTCTCGTTTTGACAGATGGTTGGTGAGTTCCGGGGTGGCATGGTGGTGTAGTGGTTAGCACTGTCACCTCACAGCAAGAAGGTCCGGGTTCGAGCCCTGTGGCCGGCGAGGGCCTTTCTGTGTGGAGTTTGCATGTTCTCCCCGTGTCCGCGTGGGTTTCCTCCGGGTGCTCCGGTTTCCCCCACAGTCCAAAGACATGCAGGTTAGGTTAACTGGTGACTCTAAATTGAGCGTAGGTGTGAATGTGAGTGTGAATGGTTGTCTGTGTCTATGTGTCAGCCCTGTGATGACCTGGCGACTTGTCCAGGGTGTACCCCGCCTTTCGCCCGTAGTCAGCTGGGATAGGATCCAGCTTGCCTGCAACCCTGTAGAAGGATAAAGTGGCTAGAGATGATGAGATGAGATGAGGTTGGTGAGTTCCCATTCTCATTTTGACAGACGGACGGTCAGTACCCATTCTTGTTTTGACAGATGGTCGGTTAGTACCCGTTCTTGTTTTGACAGACAGTCGGTCAGTACTCGTTTTTGTTTTGACAGACACTTGGTCAGTACCTGTTCTCGTTTTGACAGATGGTCAGTCAGTACCAATTGCGAGCAGGTACTGACTGACCAATAGACTGACCACTCTTATGGTCTGCTCAGCTGCAGCAGTGAATATATTTATAGAGCCACTTTTGACTGAGCCTCAGTTCTGTTTGTATTTTATCCAGAAAAACAGAATCCACACATTTTCCCTCACAGAATCGTAAATGTGAGCTCGGCTCTGACAGCGACTTTGTCTGTGTTCCTGATTAAAGCCAAACATTCAGCATCACTCAAACATGCTGCAGTGTTACAGCAAAGCACAGCCAGCCGAAATTCAGATGTATGCACACACACACACACACACACACACACACACACACACACACACATAACCACAGTACACGGTACAGTTACAGATGATATAGGTCACATTGCATAACAGAAGTCATACACATACTGATACACACACACACACACACACACCTGTGTGTTGAAGGCGCAGTACAGGTCACAGATTAGGCTTTTCACAGACGAGTTGCGGTTCACCATGCAGCCCAGCATCCCGAGGTGAGCCATGATGAGTGCGTACGATCACACCACGTCAGCCCAACTCCATCCGCATTAGAATGTGTGTGTGTGTGTGTGTGTGTGTGTGTGTGTGTGTGTGTGTGTGTGTGTGTGTTCAGGCGCAGGTCCTGTAGGCACCCCAACACCCTGCAGCATCTACTCTCTACATCAGTGACTCCGCGCTAATAAAACAAGACAAGCGAGAGGATGAGGAAGACCACCATACACCTGAAATCTCTCTCTCTCTCTCTCTCTCCTGCATCAGAGTGGGAAAGATAGATTGCCAGTGCAATCAACGAACCGGCAAAAGTAAGACAGAATACGCTGTCATCCACTCTGTCTTTCTGTATTCCTTCCTTCATCTCTCTCTCCCTCTCTCTCACACACACACAGTCGTTCTTAAATGACTGTCAGTTTAAAAACTTAATTAATAGAATGAATGAGATTTTTTTTTTTGGCTTGAATTTCATACACGATAACATTTTTAAAATATTTTCTGAATCTGAAGTGATGTGTCTGCTCATCAAAAATTAATTAGGTTCTTTAATTTTTTAGATCTATTTGTCGGGATGATATGATGATTTAATATCAATACTGTGGATAGTTTGATATCCTTTTATTAAATATTTTATGTTTTAAATAATTACAGACCGAACAGAAGCAGCTGATTTTTTTTTATATTAATGCTATGTAACTAATCTTTAACATCAAGTGTAATTATGACCTGTTCCTTCCTTTCAGTGTTGAATATTATTTTCAGGAATAAAACTGTCATTTTTAAATATTACAAAATGAAAAATATATTTTGAGTAAAAGCATCGAATAAAGTATCATCTTTATTTAATACAGTATTACTGCGTTGCTTGGAAATCATGGATTACGTTTTGTAGAAACGTCTTCGATTTTACTGACTTTACGTAAAGTTAGGATTTATTTTATGACCTGTTTTACCCATCTTCACTTTATACATAACTCAATTCTGACAAAAAGCATCAAGTACAAATACAGTGATTTTTTTTTTAACAGCCAAGAAGGAAAAACCTTTGAACATGTGTAATGATTTTAAAAAATTATTTAAATATCTCCAGCTGAGATGGATTTATGTCCAATCTGGCAATGCTGCACACTTACAGTGTGATGCTGAGGGACCGGAGGGGGTCCAATACATATTTAATAACAGCCAGATGCCGAGTGTCAGTGTGATAGAGCATGAAACGAATCGTGAAACAAGCAAAAGGAGCTCCATCAGAGAGCCGAGTCGGAGTCGTGGATGAGAAGAAGTTTTCCGGAGGCGATGTGATGGTGCTGTGGTTCTGCAGGAGGAGAACAGAGTCCCAGGCCGTCGTACAGGACTCCTGCTTGAAACGCTGATTTAACTGGAGAAACTGCCAGTTGTTTAAGTTACTTTGTGTGTGTTTATTTGTTTTTATCAGCATGTGTTCCGCTCCTCATCACCAAGTCCTGAAGAAACTCTCAAGATGGACAAGACTTTTTTTTTAGGTGGGGTTTACATTAGACCGTATCAGCGGATCATCAGATTAACGTTTTTAAAAACGATTAGCGTGCACACAGCAACGCCAATACATGATTCGCGTGCACACAGCAACGCCAATACACGGATACGCTAATCACATGACTAATTCGGCACGTAAGTTGAAATGTGTCAGTGCGGCTCATCGCTTCCTCCTCAGCGGCTGCGCTCCAAATCACTCCGCCCTGAACAGCGAGTGCCCTCTAGAGGGTGCGCACTCCAGCCCTGCGCAGCTCACAGAGCGCGCGAGTGTAGTGCACGAGCAGTGATTCGGGACTGAGCCGCTGTGCGCAAGTCACTTACCACTTGCAAGTGGAAGGATGGCAAGCCTAAAGACAATCATAACTACACAATGGGCAGTATTTGCATCAGTATTTGCAGTATTTTCATACTTTTATACTCTTTAATGAAAGGTGATACAAGGCGGAAGTCCGCGCCGTTTTTCAGCAGTCGCGTCACATGACCAACGCCAGCGAATCAGGAAGGTGGATGTCACAGTGACGTTGTCCAATGACGATGCCAGCTAGAGCTCAGCACAGCGTATCCGCGTATTCTCAATGTTTACACAGCACCGGACCAGACACGATCTGGATTGAATACGTGGACCCTGGCGGATTCCCGTTTCCCGGCGTTTCCAGGCATTTTAATGTAAACGGACAGTGCATCCGCGAAGAAAATGAGACAGATACGGTCTAATGTAAACTTGGCCTTAGTTTATATCTACAGCAGTGGACAAGTCAGTAACCTGAGATGACCAGATTTCACTTCTCAGCTTTTTTTTTTTTTTTGATAGTTCCTTGGAGGACACGTTAATTCAATAACCAGAGAAAAGAAACAAAACTCTACTCTTCATTACCTTCTGGTGTACTATAGCACACACACTTCTCATTCTCTGCTATTATCAGATCTTCTTCTTCCAGCTGCTCCCGTTAGGGCTCACCACAGCGGATAATCCTTCCCCATTTATAATCCGCATATTTGATTTGGTGTAAGTTTTACACCAAATGCCCTTCCTGACGCAACCCTGCCCAATCTATCCTAGCTTGGGACTGGCACGAAGTATGCACTGGACTGCGTAACCCTCAGTGGCTGGGTATTTTCCCCTAATACTTGCATGTCTTTGGACTGTGGGGGAAACCGGAGCACCCGGAGGAAACCCACAGGTAGAACATGCAAACTCCATACAGAAAGGCCCCCGTCAGCCATGTGATTCAAACCCAGAACCTTCTTTTTGTGAGGTGACAGTGCTAACCACTACACCACCGTAACACCCCTGGACGATATTATCAGATCACAATACTTAAAGGAGAACTGAAGTCATTTTTAAACTTGCTTTATTTCTTAATTAACGTGTTATTCAATTCCGTTTTCGGTTTTAGTAACCTTATATTGTGACTCATATTGGCAACTAATTGCAATTAAATATTATACTTACAGGGCTTTCCACAAGCGCCGGCTGCCGGCCATACAGCCGACTACACAATTAAGTCCAGCCTAGACTCCGAAGCCGCCGCCAGGCGCCGCTAAAACCACCATTTAGAATTTGAGCCACCGCCAGCCAATAATTTTGTAAGCCAATTTGAGCCGCTATCTAATAAAATTTGGCTGAGCCACTAAGAATTGTGTACATCAAATAATGGGTTTATCCACATCATGAGCTACAAGAAAAGTGACACAAACATGATCAACTGTACACACTAGTAGTAACACAATAGAGACGTATAGGCATACACTGTAGAGATTTAGAACTGATATCACAGCACAGAGAGCCACCACAAGCTTGCCGTTGTGACTACCTGTCTGGCTTCCCGCCCCTCACACCGTTACCACGATACACTGGGGAACCCGGGAACCCACCCAGAGCATCAATCGACTCCGATATCGACGAGATGGCTGCATTCTTTGCCGCTGCTGAGGGAAAGTGTAAAGGTATTTTTTTTGTTTGTTTGTTTGTTTCACATACTTCGAGATTGATAAAAAAAAAAGTACTCCACCACTCTACTTTCATCATAGTAAGATAGCTGCCAGTCCTTCACTGGTCATTGCTAGTGAGAGTAGATAGCTAGATGCCTTCCTCGAACAATCCAGATTAGCTTATTATTAGCATTGAACTACAATCTTGCTAGATTTATATTTACAATGAAGTAAGAGACCAGGGGACCTGTGGTAATTTGCTATTTATTCCCCCCATTTGTTTGATCCGTTCGCCCGGATATATGCCACACAGTGATGTCCAGTATCAGCCATTTGTAGCCATAAACATTTTGGTGGCTGCAGCAGCCATTAAGGTTTTGGCTGAGTCAGCTAGCCAGCCAATAATTTCATCAGCCAGCCATTATCCTGAAAACAAACGGCTTCGGGGTCTAGTCCAGCCGGCTACTTTAATGACTATTATTTTTGTAGCCCACAGGCTCTAAATATTAATTTTCAATTTTAATAAAATTAAATGTTTATCTAACGGACTGACAATAATGTCAAACTGAACCGCACTCATTTAAGTTGTGATTCGCGCTGTTTGTACCGATAATAACCACAAATTCCCCGCAGACTTCGTTAATGAAGGGAGAGTAACTCATCCGCGGCCCCGACATGCGGTGTGTGTGTGCGCGCACTCGGCGGAAGCAGTAGTGTGTCGGGGCCGTCGGAGGGAACAGAAGCAGAGATGACGCTTATTTTGTCTCCGGTAAACCAGTCTTCTCTCGTTCAATTACGTGCTGGCATCAAAAGACACCGTTGGTTGTAAATGAACCCAAACTGAGCGGTTGGAGTGTATTTTCATACACAAATGGAGAAATGTTGGCTGAGTGTGTAATTGTGTAGCCCCACTGCAGACCGTTGTCGTTGTTAATTCATAGCATGCTCAGCTGCGTGAATGTGTCATGCACCGAAAATAAGAGATTTACAAGCCAGGAACGCCTCATGATGCAATACGCAAGAAAAGAAAGAAGATTTACTGCCATTTTACTTTGTATTTGAGTAAAGTGAATAAATAAATGGTCTGTGGAGAATACATTTAATCCTGGGAACTGCGTGCACAGGAGTTTATCCTGTTTACCCCCCCGGCTGGCTACTTATTTGTCATGGCTGGCTAGTATGAGCCTTAGTGGAAAGCCCTGTACTTATCAGCCTATTTGGATTTTAGCCATGGTGAATTTAGTTCGTTTGGTCCACGGCAGGTGTCGCTTATCCGCGCGATCTTCACGAGACTTGTGCGAGACTTCAAACGTGACGTGTCAGCGCCGCCAATTTGAAAACTGTTTGCACAGCGGCCAGATCGCCATATCATTCTAATTGAGATTAATTTCAAGATTTGCCAGCTTCATCAGTGATGGAGATTATTCCATACGACTTCGAACCAACGTGGAGGAGAGAAGAGTTGGAAAGATGACAGGATAAGGACTAGTCTGTCGCGTTGGTATTTACGTCATTACTGTCGCACAATTAATTGTTTAATAAGATCCTAGAGAATGAGAAAATGCCAAATGAATGGAGAGTGTGCTAGTCCCAATATACAAGAATAAGGGAGATGTACAGAGCTGCAGTAATTACAGAGGGATAAAATTGATGAGCCACACCATGAAGCTATGGGAAAGGGTATTGGAGGCGAGACTGAGACGAGAGGTAGCAATCTGTGAACAGCAGTACGGGTTTATGCCAAGGAAGAGCAAGTCGGATGCAATTTTTGCTTTAAGAATGTTAATGGAGAAGCACAGGGAAGGCCAGAGAAAGCTACATCGTGTTTGTAGACCTGGAGAAGGCATACGATAGAGTGCCGAGAGAGGAGTTATGGTATTGTATGAGAAAGAGTGGAGTGAATGAGAAGTATATTAGAGTGGTGCAGGACATGTATGAGAACAGTGAAACAGCAGTGAGGTGTGCAGTTGGAACGACTGAATGGTTCAAGGTGAAGGTGGGACTCCATCAAGGATCTGCTTTGAGTCCTTTCTTGTTTGCCATAGTGATGGATAGCTTGACGGACGAAGTGAGGCAAGAGTCACCATGGAACATGATGTTTGCGGATGATATTGTGATATGTGGTGAAAGTAGAAAGGAGGTTGAGTTGGGTTTGGAGAGATGGAGGGATGCATTGGAATGAAGAGGAATGAAGGTGAGCAGGAGCAAAACAGAATACACGTGCATCAGTGAGAATGGGGATGAGAGTGTAGTGAAGATGCACGGAGTAGACGTAAAGAAAGTTGGTGAATTCAAGTCCCTGGGGTCAACTGTGCAGGAAAATGGGGGCTGCGATAGTGAGGTGAGAAAGAGAGTGCAGGCAGGGTGGAGCAGTTGGAGAAGGATTTCGGGAGTCATTTGTGATCGGAAAGTCCCAGCAAAAGTGAAAGGTAAGATGTATAAGACAGTAGTGAGACCAGCTGTGATGTATGGATTGGAGACCGGACCCTTAACGAAGAGACAGGAGGTAAAGTTGAAGGTGGCGGAGTTGAGGATGTTAAGGTTTGCGACGGGAGTGACGAGGTTGGACAGGATAAGGAACGAGCACATCAGACGGACAGCACATGTGGAGAGTTTGGGAATTAAGCTAAGAGAGATGAGGCTGAGATGGTCTGGGCACATCCTGAAAAGAGATGCAGAGCATGTGGGAAGGAGAATGTTGAGGATGGAGCTGCCAGGCAAACGTAAACGAGGAAGGCCAAAGAGGAGATACATGGATGTGGTGAGAGAGGACATGAAAGTGGCAGGAGTGGTAGAGAAGGATGCGGAAGACAGGGACCAATGGAGACGAAAGGTTCGCTGTGGCGACCCCTAATCGGGAGCAGCCAAAAGAAGAAGAAGAAGACTGTCGCACAATTAAAACGTGCCAGATCAGGCGGCTGGTGAGTTTTCAAAATAACAAATACATGCATGTATTTTTGTGATAAATCCATATTATACTGAGCGCATTTCCCACATAATCCTCACTAAGGTTTTGGACAGCACTACAAAATGGCGTCCATACTATATAGTGCCCTATATAGTGAATAGGGAGCGATTTCGGACACAGGGAAAACTTCCGGCTTGATTACATCAGCATTTGAAAGAGGGCATGTGCGTCTTTTGACAACGTTGGCAGATGTTGGTCACTTTGATTTCCGCTGTACATTTTACTTCCGTCCTACGATGTCTCGCACAGGTGTCAACGAATCTCGTTTACAGCCGTTGCTTTGACATATGGACTGATATATTACAGAGCATATTTCAAACACTCATAACTTGCTATAGCAGCGACAAAATAGCGATCAAACATGCATTCCGATATTTAATAAAATGAGATAAATAGAATTTTGATAATAAAAATTTTGCCTTCAGTTCCCCTTTAAATATGCTTCAATAGTCATTATCATAATACACAGGCAACAAGCAAAAGTGTCGTGACGCATATAAAAAAGTGTAAATCTGAGATTAAAGTGTAACTCTACCCCCAGGTCTGAGCCGAACTCCACCCACTCAGTTTTGAAAAACGGTAAAAAGTGGGCAAGGGTCTAAGCGGGGTGCAGGGAGGGCGGAGGGGCATAAACTCCTCGGAATGATGAGTCCCATTTAGCATATAGAGTATTTGAAAATGAGTACGGTTTCACAGACTCCCACTCAAGGGGAGGGGCTGGGGAGGGTGGGGCAGATGGGGGAGTTGGGGGCCTCCCACTTCTGATTAGAGGGTGTTAACATTCTTTAATGTAAAGAAGTGCCAAACGGTCGACTCAACGTCAGCATCGGCCTTGAAAGGTTCAGGATTATTTTAAACAGTAGATGGTGACGTTTTGAGCTGTTTTTCAACCTGTAAAACTTTAACCTGATTTTTATAAAAATGCTAATTTTGTCAATATTAACACCAGCACTGGGCGGCACGGTGGTGTAGTGGTTAGCGCTGTCGCCTCACAGCAAGAAGGTCTGGGTTCGAGCCCCGGGGCCGGCGAGGGCCTTTCTGTGCGGAGTTTGCATGTTCTCCCCGTGTCCACGTGGGTTTCCTCCGGGTGCTCCGGTTTCCCCCACAGTCCAAAGACATGCAGGTTAGGTTAACTGGTGACTCTAAATTGAGCGTAGGTGTGAATGTGAGTGTGAATGGTTGTCTGTGTCTATGTGTCAGCCCTGTGATGACCTGGCGACTTGTCCAGGGTGTACCCCGCCTTTCGCCCGTAGTCAGCTGGGATAGGCTCCAGCTTGCCTACAACCCTGTAGAACAGGATAAAGCGGCTACAGATAATGAGATGGGATGAGATAACACCAGCACTGATCTGTTTGATCACAGCAAAGTTCAGTCGCATCATCGAGATTTCACCGAAAAAAACAAACAAACCACACAACCTCATTTAAGTGTGCTGTACCTCTTTAAAACTACCTTTATTTCTTTACTGGAAAATCCAAACACTGAAATACACTCACATTTTATTTAAAAATGGACCAGTTTGTAAAAAAGTTCAGTACAAATTTAACACATTTTATTTCTAATCAAAGTTTCAAAACGTTATTAAAAATACCGATGATATCCGGGATACAAAAGTGTATCGTGGCCGACTTTATCACAATATCGATACTTTATCAGATCATAACACCACTCAGCTCTTATACACACATCGGCTGGTTTTTACTCGCGGGATCATTTAGCGTGCGGCGATGTCCGGTGACCTTTTCAGAATGATGAACACGCAGGTTTGTGAAAAGCGATGAAGCATTATGAGCAAAATAAACATGCTAGATATTAGATAAGGTCTTTCACAGAACACCAGGGCGGAACTCTACAGCTCATAGATGAAACGTTTATCATCAACGACTTGCTGAAACAAACACAATGTGCTCCATGATGGGACATGCGAATGTATACTAGCTAGCACTTTAACTAGCGACCACACCCACGTTAGTGCGTTAGTGTTTAGCATCATGTTACCGAACACTTTTACACCTTCATTTATGATTTTTCTGCTCTTGATACAGACAATAAAAATTCTAACGCGACTATCAATGATGGCGCAGCTCACTCCGGCCCCGTCTAGTCCAGAAGGAACGATCGAAAGTGGGCCACCTTGTGCAATAAATGTTGTAAGCTATATACACTATATACAAGCTATACATAGAAGTGATATCCACCCTAGGAATACCGACCTATTTACCAGAAAGAATCCAAAACGGCGAGGAATTGACCGATTTTTGTTGAACTGCTCATTCAAGCTTAATTAGTCCATAACTTCATTATTAATAATTGTAATGAAGCAAATCTGGGTACAAGTTCTATGCACCCTAGGTATCCCTACCTTCATACCAGAAAGAATCAAAATCGGTGAAGAATTGAGACAGAAGAAGCGATTTTTGGGAAATGTGGATGACGCCGGACAGATGACGGACAATACATAAGGGCATAAACTCATCACCTGTTGGCTGGATGAGCTAACGACTAAAGAGAGATCAATGTGAAGCTCACGCAAGCATTTAGACAAAAAACAGCAAATCAGAGCTGCGTAATTTCTTTTATAATGAATGAGAGTAGCTACATAGCGTAATGTTGACACTAAAACAGTGTTTCTGATTTTACAACACGCTCTGCCACATCAGGAATAAACCAAAGATCAGATTTCATTCAGTTTTCCTGAATCACATCGACTTGGTCTGTTAATTAAAGAAAACCAGGTATTAATTAGCCCTAGAGTGGATATCACTTCTATATATAGCTTGTATATAGTGTATAGAGCTTTTAATATTTATTGCGGAAGGAAGGTGGCCCACTTTAGATCGTTCCTTCTGGAGTAGGCGGGGCCGGAGTGAGCTACGCCGTCACTGATTCACCGTCTCATTGTGTGAATGGAACTGAATCTAAAATAAACCTCGTCCTCTTCGTCCTCACAGAGACCAGCTGTATGAACAAATACTGAGCTCTGAACTCGGTGGACTGCCTCAGGACACACACACACACACACACACACACACGGGGTTTGTATAAATCTTCCACCTTCTCACAGTGACCCAAATCATGTTCATAATTTAATTTAATAAAAAATGTCAATAAATTTACTGTAATTCCTGCACTATAAAGCAGCCTTGCCAAAAATTTCCATCAGTGTTTATCATCTTGATTACGGACGGTCCGGGTCCTGACGGGACACAACCATGAAAGGAATGCAGTGACTGAGTGGACTAACATTAGTGAGCAAAATGTTACAGCTTCTCCATAACGCCAAACTGTCTTTCTGCTTTTTTTTTCTTTTTTTATACTTGGGTGAAAAAATTATAAATGTATCCAGCATGCAAATTAAACAACATTGATTCATTTACTAAAAATATTAATTATTCATCAAACACTGAGAATCATCTCATCTCATTATCTCTAGCCGCTTTATCCTGTTCTACAGGGTCGCAGGCGAGCTGGAGCCTATCCCAGCTGACTACGGGCGAAAGGCGGGGTACACCCTGGACAAGTCGCCAGGTCATCACAGGGCTGACACATAGACACAGACAACCATTCACACTCACATTCACACCTACGGTCAATTTAGAGTCACCAGTTAACCTAACCTGCATGTCTTTGGACTGTGGGGGAAACCGGAGCACCCGGAGGAAACCCACGCGGACACGGGGAGAACATGCAAACTCCACACAGAAAGGCCCTCGCCGGCCACGGGGCTCGAACCCGGACCTTCTTGCTGTGAGGCGACAGCGCTAACCACTACACCACCCTGCACCAACATTTTTGGTAAAATAAAATAATATAAAATAAAACCCACCCTAAATTAAATTGTAGAAAGTATACAAATAATTAAATTAAGGGAGTTATTTATTTATTTATTTGGGCGGCATGGTGGTGTAGTGGTCAGCACTGTTGCCTCACAGCAAGAAGGTTCTGGGTTCGAGCCCAGTGGCTGATGAGAGCGTTTCTGTGTGGAGTTCGCATGTTCTCCCCATGTCTGTGTGGGTTTGCTCCGGTTTTGTCCAAAGATGTGCAGGTTAGTTGTCATGTGGACAGTTGGGGGTCGCGCCTGGAGGACACTCTGGACTCTTGCAGTGGTGCTTTTGTGGCTGGGGACTGCGGTTGACTTGCTGACTTTAGGGCTGCGGTTGTCGTGAACGGTTTTGCGCTCGGGTTTCCGTCGGTGAGGGGTTTATAGCATCAACGAAGCTGACTTTATGTTAAAACTGTTAATGTTATCGTCATGTTGTCTGTTGTTGCCCAAATGAGGATGGGTTCCCTTTTGAGTCTGGTTCCTCTCGAGGTTTCTTCCTCATGTCGTCTGAGGGAGTTTTTCCTTGCCACCGTCGCCACAGGCTTCATCATTGGGGATAGATTAGGGATAAAATTAGCTCATGTTTTAAGTCGTTCAAATTCTGTAAAGCTGCTTTGCGACAATGTTTATTGTTAAAAGTGCTATACAAATAAACTTGACTTGAGGTTAGGATAATTGTAAAAAAAAATTCTGCATTGTAAATTAATTCTGAAAAACACTGTGAGAGAATTAATAAAGTTGTATTGTATTTATTTTAATCTAACTGATGGACCGTTGTGTGATAAGAACATTGCGCAGTAGACCAGAACTCCATCATGTTTTTAGAACATTGCAGAAATGTTATTTTTGTAACATTAGATGGTGCGAGATGTGTTCCTGGTGATCCTAATACCCTCCTTGTTGTCCGTTAGCTCGTGCTTCCCAGGTCTGCAAATCTGGGTGGATGAATGGCTGCAGGAAGTGAATTCCGCTCCAGCGTCCCTGCGCACTTTTCCGTTTCAATCAGCAGGAAGTTTCACCGTGTTTATTAGTTTTACACGGTGTCACTTCAGCAGACTTTTACATTAAGTAGCATTGGCAATTTAGCCACCTTCTGACTTCACAACTAAAAAGCTTATTTCGCAATTACTGACAAATATGGCGACTTCTCGCAACATTTACGACCTCCGTTCTCATTCTTGAGTTCATTCGTGTGTGACTGATGCAATCTTGTGACATCTCAGAGCCAATACTGGCTTCCGGCGAGATGTTTTTTTGACAGCGCTGTTTTAATGTCATTCCTTGTCACACTGCCTGAGATCCCAATGACACTGTGTCACAGCGGGAGGTCCGTCTAACGGCAGACCTGTGATTAAAGCAAATGACATCATCCTTTCAGGGGATTTGTGTTTATCTCCATCGTCACTAGCGTATCTGTAGGTGTCCCGTGAGTTTTCCCGTCTCCTACTGGTGGATTTATTCGAAGCGTCCTCGCTCACGAGCGCTCACATTCTGAGATTTTAATCAAACGTTTCTCGCACTGATGCATGATTGTGTTGTCGAATGTCTTTGGAATCAGTGGCAGGAAATCAGTCACTGATAAAGAATTCGTTATTCACGAAGTTCTGTGTTCTGCGTGTGAGACGTGTAGGAAATTAGCATTCGTGTTTACGTGACGCTAATCGCGACAGCACTGAAAATACAAATCTGGTATAAAAGCTAAAAATTGCTGTACAGTGCATTTTAGTTAACGACGGACTTACAAACAAAACTGTAGCAAGAGTTGCATAGGGTGTAACCATGGCAACATGAACAACGCAAATACTAAACTATAGCTACTCCACCAGCAGGGGGCGCTGAAGCGTTGATGAAAAGGCTAAAGATTATAGAAAACGAAACTGCGAAGTGATAAATGAAGTGTTGATTATTTTCTTCTTTTAGCAAACAGAAACATGGAGAAAGTGGAGCTTTGTGTCTCCCACTCCCCCCCCACCCCCCGGGGTTGGTACAGAATGGTACGGTCTGAGTATGATTACCTCACCACCTCCAGCATTCAGCCTGATGGAATCAATCCTGGATGACAGATCTGGTGGTGCACGCACACACACACACACACACACACACACTGAGCAAATCAACACCAGACTGTACTGTGTGTGTGTGTGTGTGTGTGTGTGTGTGTGTGTTATCAAAGATGAAGAATGTTAAAGTTACTTTCAACTTCATACAATTTAAATGTGTTTATTTAATTCATGTTTTTAATTTTTGAAAGATTTTTAAATGGATTTTAAAGGTTTTATGAATATCGCCTTATGGGGGTGGGGGTGGGGTGTCGGGTTGTAGAGACAGTTTACAATTTGCATATTTATAGTATTCGGATAAAAAATCTCTGCGTTTTTTTTTTTTTTACACTTAATCACATTCTGATTGTGGATCCGTCACACCGATTTAACAGTCATTCCACGAAATCGAGTCGTACATGAGCCGACAGCTGACGAGGCGCGTAGCACCGAGTTGTCTATAATCCATGTACGACGAGATTGAGTGGAATAACTGCTTTATTCTATCCACATTTGCTGGCTTTTGAGAAACAGAGCATTTTTATTTTTATTATTTTGCAAAGTTGATAAATTAAAAACTTTATACAAAACGTCCGACAAAATAATTTCCTCTAACCGGCAAAATAACAGGAGCAATTTGTGAAAAAACGCGATAATAATAATAATTCTTGAAAAATAAAAAAAAAGATGTGTTCCTACCATCGAATACTTTTATTCCATATTTTCTTGCTAATTTGGGGGGTTTTGTTTTTGAGTTGAGTTTTTATTTCGTCCTTGGTTGGTTCAGCAACACGCTCCGCCGTTTTGTTTTTTTCTACTCACGGTAGGTATATGAGCTGATATCCTAGTAGTAGAGTAGCCAATCAGAACGCACGATTGCTTATATCCAGTGAATGTGGAGAGAATATTATATATCATTCTCCATAGATGTGATCTGATGGTGTACTCTTCCGATTTTATAAACAGGTTTCTGAGCAAAAAATACAATCTGATCATGTTTTTACAACTCGGAGCTTGCAATTTCCAAATTTCTGACATATCATGATTGCAGCATAAATTAAAAAAGATAGAACTTGATGCCAATGGTGTTGATGGGGATGCCTCCGCCTGGTAGACTACACGCCTTATTAAGTTGTGATTTGCGGATGGACATTTGACCTCACAGTAATCTTGACCTGGTGGAATTACTTGCATCAGCCTTGGAGATATTGTGTTCACAAGGTTTTCGGACAGACATTTGACCTCACAGCGACCTTGACCTTAGACCTTTTGATCTCAAAATCTAATCAGTCTTTCTTTGTCCCCAAATGCACAAATGGTGAAAGTTTGGTGAAATTCCTTTCATTCACCTTGGAGATATTGTGTTCACAAGGTTTGCAGACAGACATTTGACCTCACAGCGACCTTGACCTTAGACCTTTTGATCTCAAAATCTAATCAGTTCATGTTTGTCCCAAAGCGCACAAATGGTGAAAGTTTGGTGAAATTCCTTTCATTAGCCTTTGAGATATCGCGTTCACAAGGTTTTGGGACGGACGCACGCGGACAGACATTTGACCTCACAGTGACCTTGGCCTTAGACCTTTTGATCTCAAAATCTAATCAGTTCATGTTTGTCCCAAAGCACACAAATGGTGAAAATTTGGTGAAATTCCTTTCATTAGCCTTTGAGATATCGCGTTCACAAGGTTTCAGGACGGACGCACGGACAGACGGACAACCCGAAAACCTTACGGTGGCGGAGGCATAAAAAGGGGTCTCTTCCTCCTGAAGAAAGAAAGAAAGAAAGAATTGATAAGTCACCGCCATGTTGTTGTTTTTTCCTTTTTTGATCAAAACAGTGCCACTTTTACCATTTCTGGTGCATTCATAACAAAAATAGCGAACTTACGTGAACTGCAAAGGTCCTTGGCACCCTAATGCTTTTACCATACAAACTTTGTTATAGATTTCTAGTTTATGACTTCTACATTATCGAGTCACAACATTACAAAAACATTTCAGAGTCCAAACGTGCATTTTTTTTTCCAGCACAAAATTAAAATGTGACAGAAAAAAAAAAGTTTGTATTCTGTCTGCAGCATCTTCCATAAGAGAGCACTTTACAGTAGAGGTCGACCGATCTATCAGCCGGCCGATTTAATCGGCTGATTTTTGCCATTTTTTAATGAATCGGCATCGGCCGATTTTCTCATTTGGTCGCGCCGATTTAAAGTCAGGCACGACAGCTACGTAGAACGTGGCGTGCAAAAGACCCAAGCCAACAAACGTTTCAGGAGTCAGCAGAGAGAGCCTACAGGTAAGGCTTCAATTCTTACATTTCAATGTCCTAAAGTCGTATATTTGCTCTCATGATAGCTGTAATCTGTGATGTGTTGCTTCATTTAGCGAAAGGAAAAGCGAATAGCATTTCAACTGCATCGGAGTTGTAGAATTCCTCTCGAAACGAAACGTTGCGATGCATAGCCTTGCGGCCGCGAGTGCATCGGGAATGCGTCGACTATGTAAGCCCCCTTAACGCTGGTGACCGCTATGTTCCGATCTAAACTGTAGTAACGGAGAATCTAAGTGAAAAGTTAACAAAAAGAGGACGCAAAACTAACCTGTGAACGTATTATAACATTGCCATCCCATGTCCATTCGTTTTCGCGATGTTTACATGTTTGATTTGATTGTGAACCAGAGACCGATGCCAGACCTCTGCAGTTCCTATTTCCGGTTTCCTGCACAGCATGCTGGGAGACGGAGTTTTATATTGTTGAAACGGAAACGTGTGAAAGTTCAAGGCATGGAAGTTCCACAGTGAAACTGTATAACTTGAACATGTATTTTGCCGTTTTGAAGTAACTATCTGAACTAGTGGTGCAAACACACTAGTAACACAGGACGTACTAGCCTAGTACGTCCTGTGTTACTAGTGTGTTTGCAGCACTAATATACATTTATTTCATATTTATTTTTATGTTGATTATATATTGAATATTTCAGACTCAGAGTTCAGTAGTATTTCATTAGTAGCCTTTCACTTAACTGGTATTTATTTATTTTATATTTATTTCATATGTTGATTTTTTCAGAGTGTTCAATTTTCAATAAATCGTGTTAAGTTTATAAGTGTTGTGCGTCCTCTTACTAGTATGATATTTTAGCATGCCAATTAAGGACAATACGATAGCATATCGGCCCAAAAAAATCGGCAGCTCATATCGGCCATCGGCTGACTCTGACCTCTAAATATCGGTATCGGCATCGGCTTTAGAAAAACCCATATCGGTCGACCTCTACTTTACAGATTTAAAAAAGAAAACATAATGAAGGCTACTGGCAAAATTTTGGTGCTAAATGAAGAGGCGAGTGTGACAAAGTGTCCAGAAGAACTGCGGCTGGTTCTGTAAGACGCTCAGTAAAACCTACAGCTCATTTCCGCATAAAACTGCACTCACTGGACCTCAGACGGATATTTAAGGGTCGTCTCACACCAAATACTGGCTTCGTTTCATTTATTATGGCTCACTGATTACGGTTTATAGTATTTTTTTTAAGTTGAAATGTTTCATTTCATTATTTTTGAAGGCGTCTTTTCTCCACAGCATTTCACTGCATGTGCCTGAGACTTACACAGAACTGTATCTGTATATAATGTCTAAGGTTTCACATTAATAACGACAAAAACCTTCTCAGTTTACTGTGACGGAAGGCGAGGATGCGACATCAGCACATCTTTCACACAGGAAAAATGGAAAGGAGACGAGAGATTCATAATGTGAAACAGGAGAAGGGGAAGGGGAAGTGGGTGTGGCTTCCACTGAGTCCTAAGGAATTGTCAATCATTCCAGAATCACATGTCAATGTGGCATCAAAGCTGAAAGTCCTGCTTCACAGGCAGAAAAGCTTTCAGGTACTGCAAGCTCAGTGCTCCAGATAAACTGGAAACGTTCTCACTTCTGTTGTTCAACTGCTTGGATGAGGTTCCTCACGCTCCTCTTGGTTGTTCTTAAGTTCTTGTTTATCGTTTGTCTGGAAAATGTGTCCGTCTTCAGAAAGCGCCGGCTCCAGGAGAACCCAGGTGAAAGTCTCGGAGCAC
The DNA here is from genome assembly GCF_027579695.1 of Neoarius graeffei. Classification (NCBI taxonomy): domain Eukaryota; kingdom Metazoa; phylum Chordata; class Actinopteri; order Siluriformes; family Ariidae; genus Neoarius; species Neoarius graeffei. Next base: position 107,036,398 of record NC_083573.1, read on the forward strand.
GCTCTCAGAATGGTTAGTTTGTCAAGAACGTCAGTAAATTAACAGTAACCGATTTTCAGCCGAAAGAACGAACGATTTTGTTTCACCTTCTCCATCATTCATTCACAAACTCATCTCATTACCTCTAGCCGCTTTATCCTTCTACAGGGTCGCAGGCAAGCTGGAGCCTATCCCAGCTGACTATGGGCGAAAGGCGGGGTACACCCTGGACAAGTCGCCAGGTCATCACAGGGCTGACACATAGACACAGACAACCATTCACACTCACATTCACACCTACGGTCAATTTAGAGTCACCAGTTAACCTAACCTGCATGTCTTTGGACTGTGGGGGAAACCGGAGCACCCGGAGGAAACCCACGCGGACACGGGGAGAACATGCAAACTCCACACAGAAAGGCCCTCGCCGGCCACGGGGCTCGAACCCGGACCTTCTTGCTGTGAGGCGACAGCGCTAACCACTACACCACCGTGCCGCCCAATCGGCCGTATCAATCAGAGCCAAATCACAAGAGTCATACAGGAAATCACAGCTCACTATTGCACGTCTCCTACACTAGTGACTCAGAATGGAGTTAGCAGCTACGCTAGATAAAAATAAAACGCAGTCAGGGCCAAAAAAAAGGACAAAAAAAGGAAGAGCACGGATGTGGCTTCCTTCTTTCCGGTGGTACAGCACATAAGTCCCTGGATAAACAAGAGAGTTTTTGGATTTCTGGCAGAAATGTGAAAACACACACATACACACACACACACACACACACACACACACACACACACACACAGGAAGAAGCTGAAGCAGAGGTGCGGTGTACTAGATAACAGAGCGCATGCCACTACGCTGCTCCTTGGCAACTATGAATAAGTGACCTTCAAGTGGCAGGAATTCCACATGAGGACGGAATTTGGGTTTCCTTTTACAGCACACACACACACACACACACACACACCAGAGCAATGACAGAATTACACATTAACCTAATGCTAGCCAGGTCTACTGTAAAGGCCTCTGCATGCTCTTGCGACAAGGCTTTCGCAGATAGCTTTTCGCAGACAGTTGTAATTTACCGTTGAGCGGGGAGTAATAGGCGTGCGCGATGTTATTCACCGCCACAACGCAAGGGGGCACGAAGTCATGAAATCGCTAGGAGTAGTTGGTGGGTGTGGTTAGTGGAGTGTTTATCCTCTGGTTACTTATAATGACTAGAACTGGAGTCATATAGATGTACGTACTTCCTCACTTCCTCGATCAACCGCTCTTCGTGCTGCTCCATCTTCGCTCGTGTTTTTAAAAATGACGGTCGTGAAAACAAACCAAACCGGGAAAGTAGGGAAGCGGAAGTGCGTGTACAGCGGCTGTAGAGTGGACCAATCAGAGCCCTCTTGTCTGCGACGCTGTCTGCGAGGCTGTCTGCGGTGGTCACAATTTTTGGGAGGTGCGCGCAGAGCGTCTGCGAAGGGGGGGGCTTCGCAGACGCCATCTGCGACGCCATCTGCGAAGACTGGGTTGTCAGCATAAATTGGCCTTAACAGGTCTGTGAACTGATTAGCATTTACACATCGAGGAATCTCTTTAAAATCACGAGAGGTCATTCAAGGTCAAACAGAGGTCACACTCGGCCATCCGTAGGGATCTATATAGAATTACACAACATACTGTACAAGGTATATAATCGTTTTCTAATATTTGAAATTCGTTTCCAAGATTATGACTGCACTGGGATCGTATTATAGTTGGGAAGGTACACAGGTTCAACGCGTGAACTTCAGCAGTGTGAATAACATATATCAAGCTAAATGGGCGGGGCTAATGCTAATGCTGGTGTAAGTGCCACCTTCACCAATCACGCGAGTTTTTAAGAAAAAAACTAGAACATTAAAGCGAGACGGCCTTTCGATTTCATAAAATCGGTGAAATTTAGTTCCGTCTGAAATGTGGTCATTGTGATATCTGTTTATTTCTGTAATATCTCACAAAATATCAGGCCATTCTGTGGCTGGGAAGTTATTTAATTTGAGGGGATTAAAGCAAATAATGTGCATGAAATCGCTCGCTTGGTGCAGTCAAGCAGACAGAGGAAGTCCGTGTGCGCATGCGCAGGTTTACCTTCTTCTTCTTCTTTTGGGTTTTACGGCAGCTGGCATCCACAGTGTTGCATTACTGCCATCTACAGGTTTCCCTTTGAGCGTGCGCTGACAGTTCCATTATTCTGTCGCTAAACGAACAGCTGATCACACCGAGGTGCTCGCTGAGCGCCGATATTTATTAGTTTGGTCCTGCGTTTACTTTCCTTCGTATATAACATAACGTCTTTTCTTCTCGCTTTCTTTCCATTACTGTAGTCGCTCTTTCACGTTTCATTCGCACACTCACGTCCTCCATTTTTCTCTCCTGTTTCAAATTTGTATCCCACAATACCTTGCGCGAATGGGGAAAGCCCACCACGTGATGCATGACGTAGTATCTTGTATTGGGTCATGGTGAAGCAGGAAAAAATATCGGAGAATTTGGGGACATGTGAAGATAAATTCATTAATTGTTCTATTTTTTAAAAACTAATAAAATTGGAAGTCTGTGATTCGAATTCAGTAGCTTTCGGTCACTAAACAAAAATAATCGGGTGTCGGGGAAAATTATTTTTATGACCTACACTTGAAAAATCTGAAAGGCAGTACAGCTTTAAGAAAATGAAACAAACGTTTTTTTTTTTTAAACAAAATGAATATTTAAGTTGATGTAGAATAGTTAAATAAATGTTACTTTTCTTGAAAAATCTGAAAGGCAGTACAGCTTTAAGTGCAAATTCATGAGAAAAAGCGAGCAGTACAAGTTCATCTCTAGCCGCTTTATCCTGTTCTACAGGGTCACAGGCAAGCTGAAGCCTATCCCAGCTGACTACGGGCGAAAGGCGGGGTACACCCTGGACAAGTCGCCAGGTCATCACAGGGCTGACACATAGACACAGACAACCATTCACACTCACGGTCAATTTAGAGTCACCAGTTAACCTAAATGTCTTTGGACTGTGGGGGAAACCGGAGCACCCAGAGGAAACCCACGCGGACACGGGCAGAACATGCAAACTCCACACAGAAAGGCCCTCGTCGGCCACGGGGCTCGAACCCAGAACCTTCTTGCTGTGAGGCGACAGCACTAACCACTACACCACTGCGCCGCCCCGCAGTACAAGTTAAATCGTTAAATGTTGAAATCGAACGTCGCAAGAAACCCCCCCCCCCCCCCCCCCGCAACTCTAACCTGGTGAGTGAAAGCGAGTGGAGCTACTGAGGAACTGTGGGTTGGTAAATCGAGGCCAATTCCTGATTCAGTACTGCTGTTTATGCAGAATCTCAAACAGAGACAGGCCTGTCAATCATATCTCTGATTAGAATATTAGGCCACTCCCCTTCATACACTTCCGATTACATTATCGCATACATAATTTTTTAATTTTTTTTTTTTACTCAAACATTAATGGATTAAAGTTTAACAGAATCCTCGACTTCATGCGAAACGAACACTTCCTTTCACGTTTACGCTAAATCCCGCGAGCGTTATTTTCTCCTGAGCCGCCATATTTGACGCAGATCTGATTCTCAGCATGACTGAATTCAGGCAGCAGATGAACGATGATGAAAAACATCAGAGCTCAGACTCTCGTGCGTCTCCGCCCCGTCTCAAATCAGGTCTGGAATGAAAATATCTCTCTCTCTGCTGAACACATGGGCCTGTGGTTGCACACATCCAATTTTCCAGCATAACAGGATCAGCTTTTGGCCTTCATGCCTTGTTGAAAAGAATTCTGCTCCTCACACTCGGGTGAAGAGATGCCGAAGGAACACACGAGAACATCCGCAAACACCTCACTTCACCTCACAAACCCGGGCACGAGGAGAGTTTAAATACAGAGCTGCTGAAACAGAGGAGAGCGGAAAGGCAGGAGGCTCAGGAACTGAGTCAGAGTAATCACTGACATGGTGGTGGTTATGGAAGGAGTCTCCAGTGTCAGCGCTCTGTAAAACTCAGAGGTGAAGCTGGAGCTTCTTCAGGACTGAGGAGTGTACGTTACACTCTGTGGTTTCTCATAGCTGCAGTAACGTCAGTGAGGAGAGGAACTCAGCAGGAACCATAAACACACCGAAAGTACGACACGTCATTCTTTAATAAATAAGAGCGAAAGTTTTGGCAAACCACTTTAAATAAAACACTGATGTGATGATATCAGAATAACCTCAACAATGTGTCTCAGCTGCTCTGTGTGTGTGGTGTGTGTGAGATGGTTATAGGGGGGTTCTCTTAAAGCAGATACACAGAACCTTTATTTTTAAATACATTTTTGAGCGGATGGCAAGGTGGTGTAGTGGTTAGCGCTGTCGCCTCACAGCAAGAAGGTCCGGGTTCGAGCCCCGTGGCCGGCGAGGGCCTTTCTGTGCGGAGTTTGCATGTTCTCCCCGTGTCCGCGTGGGTTTCCTCTGGGTGCTCCGGTTTCCCCCACAGTCCAAAGACATGCAGGTTAGGTTAACTGGTGACTCTAAATTGAGCGTAGGTGTGAATGTGAGTGTGAATGGTTGTCTGTGTCTATGTGTCAGCCCTGTGATGACCTGGTGACTTGTCCAGGGTGAGATGAGAGATTTCTGAGTAAGGTATTAGGCAGAGACCCGTCCACCCGTAAATTTGACGGGCAATTGCCGATTTCAACGGGCAAGTATACACACAGACGGATACTGAAACGGACGATAATGCCGAAAATTTTCGCACATGAATACTCCCACATGTCATCCGATAAATCCAGTTATGTTCCGCCCACACACGGACTGGCCATCGGGAGTAGCGGGAGTTTTCCCGGTGGGCTGGTGGTTCAGCGTGGGCCGGCGGAGAAAAAAAAAAAAACAGTTGCGCGCTGGCCTTTAATATGATAAGCAATGTTAACAGTTTGTTAAAGAAACTGTTAACATTGCTTATCATATTAAAGGCCAGCGCGCAACTGTTTTTTTTTTTTTCTCCGCTGGCCCACACTGAACCACCGGCCCACTGGGAAAACTCCCGCTACTCCCGATGGCCAGTCCGTGTGTGGTTCCGCCATCATTTACAAATCGTAAGAAACACAGTTTAATACGAAAAATACTGAAAACTTGAAATGAAAAATCAGAATATTTCATCGTTTCCGCCATTTTGGCCCGCACTGAATCTTGTAACATGCGGACTGAATAAATCGCGAATTCTGATTGGTCGAAAATTGCCAAACACCCTGCGTTGTAGTTTCCTCTTTCTTGGCGGGAGAACCGCATTTTTTTTTGCTGACTCACTCTTCTGGATCAAGATGAATCCCAACAAACGCCCCAAATTGAATGTGACAAAAACTGATTCGTTTTTCCACAAAAAGACAGAAAAGGTATGTGTGATACATTGATTAACAAGGGGGTTTCATTGGGGTATGGTAAAATAGAATACTGTTGGGTTTTTTTTTTTATTAAATACTGTAACTAGATCAAAAGATTATATACAATTCATTGTTGTTTATTTTCTTTTCACTTTTGTTACCAAATCAAACACCATACATACATCTGATACATTCAGGAGTGAAACTGAAAAAAATACAAAGTAAAAATATGCAATATTTCTGATCAAAAATTACACGCCATTTCACCCTGAAAATGTCCTAGAATGCAGGAAATGAAGTCTAAATTTCAAAAATTTTCTGGGGGGGGCATGCCCCCAGACCCCCCTAGAGGGACTTCGCGCCTGCGGCGCTTATCAGGATTATATAAAATATTATTTTTGACTGGTAAATTTCTTTTTCTGCCTAATACCCTATTTCTGAGTGGATAGTATCTCCATCCTTGACTCTTGTATGCTGCATAAATGGGAATTTTAAAAATATATATTTTTGAGAGTTAAAATTGAGCGCAAAGTTGTCATTGGAGCTGCCCCGCTGAGCCAGCCAGCCCTGAGTGCGTGACGTCACAGCAGGAACCGGTTTTAAGGCCGAGGCCTTTTACAGCTATAGACCAAAGTCATATCAATAAAAATTTATGGTGAAAGTAAGAAATCCCGTTACCGACTTGCTCAACTAAGACTGATTTGACTTCACTGATTGTGGGTTGACTCTCATTAAAACAGGATGGGTGTTATAACTTGCGCAACATACATGTACATGCATGCATTTTCACTGATAAAACATAAAAGGCTCATTAAATAATCAGATGAACTGAGACGATCACATTCTGAAGCAAATTAAATAATCTTACACCCCTCACTTAAACACACAATACAAGTTACATGGATTAATCTAAACGCAGGTAAACAACGAGTGTTGTTCTTGTTGCTTTTTATCCAAATGAGAGTCGACGCTTACCCGTCTGTGTTCTCGCTTCTTGAAGGCCGATCTTGTGGTCGATTGTTTTGAAACAATCTGACTTTCAGTTGTTCGGTCAGTTCTTCATTCATTCACTTCTCCCGCATAAGGGCGAGACATTGTTGCTGAGGCGAGCATATCCAGCGGAAAATTCAGACGGCTGGTCCACTCATTCTCCATTTTCTCCATCCTGAGTACTCCACCATTACTGCTCGGTTCAGGCAATTACTAAAACCCGGGACGGGACGGGACGTCACAGGTTTTAGCAACAACCGCGGGGAGGTCACTGCCCGAGCGAGAATATGTCACGTCCCGTTCCGTCCCGGGTTTTACCAACAACCCTCGGCTCACACTCCAGGAGAACTGGTGCAATTGAACTTACTTTCCTTTTCTTGTAGTTTTCTTTTCCTTTAATTGTTGGTACTGCACCCTCTTTCAATCCGGGCTTATAGCCAACGCTCCTCAACAGATCAGAGGTCTCGTACGAGTCTTCAGTAAAATGCGCAGAGCAGAGGAGAGACCACTTCATATGCACCCAATGTGCCCGTGAACTTCTCGCAAAACGCATCCAAATCTTTGCAGTTTGAACATTCTTGGGCCATGAATGCAACGTAAACCCACCTTCTGTCGTGTTGCTGCACCGACCAGCAACACATCTACATGGCATGGTGATAAATTAGCTCAAAATGGAGGATCGGAGTCGCAGTCAGCTCTGTGTTTTAGTTTAGCGGAAATGGCAATGAGACCGATAGACTTCCTGCTGTGACGTTACGGACGTCAAGGTCATTCACTCAGACCGCTACCTATATAAATCACTTTAATCGTAAAAATGACTATATTAGATTTATTATTAACGCTTAAAACTATTCCTGTGCCATTCTTGAGGTCTCAAGGCGTTTATAAATGAAAGTGAGGCCAGGGCTCTGCGTATCTGCTTTAATGACCAGGAGCAGCTGGGCTTTAATTACCCTCCACATCTACTGAGTGCTCTGAGAGTCTGAGGGAGAGAGAGAGAGAGACAGACAAACAGACATAGAGACAGAGAGAGAGAGAGAGAGAGAGAGAGAGAGAGGAGAGACAGAAGGAGAGAGAGAGAGACAGACAGATAGACAGAGAGGAGAGACAGACAGACAGACGACAGAGAGACAGACAGATAGACAGAGAGAGAGAGAAAGAGAGACAGACAGAGACAGACAGATAGACACAGACAGACAGAGACAGACAGACAGACAGACAGACAGAGAGAGAGATAGAGAGAGACAGACAGAGAGAGAGAGACAGGTTAGTGTAGATGTTTTTGCCCTTTCTGTGAGTGGTGTGTGTGTTTGGATCAGTGTGTGTGTGTGTGTGTGTGGTTTGATCAGAGTGTGCGTGTGTGTGTTTGGATCAGTGTGTGTGTGTGGTTTGATCAGTGTGTGTGAGAGTCAGTAATCAGGAAGCGTTTCATCAGTGACGGTGTTTCTGCTGTATTTCACTCAGCTGGTGTTTATTATAACGTGGTCCTTCACACCAGAATGGAGATGCTGTTTATCAGCGTGAGGAATTCATCAGAATCTCCTGTTTCACACACTTTATTTTTACTGTCATCATATTTCACACACACACACACACACACACACACACACACACACACACACACACAGAGTCCTCAATGACCAGCACCTGATACCGACTCTGTTCACACACTCGTCTGTGTATTGATAACACTGGACTCATTCTTCATCTTCATCACATCATGTACAGGGAAACATCACCAAACATCACCATTATTTCCTGAATGTTTCTGTATTAATGCACAAATTACACTTTATAACTAAAAACTCTTCCTTCTCCGAGATTTCGTCTTATTTTTTTTCCTGAAAAGTTCATGTACCTTTACAAACAGAGTTTCTCTCAGAGTCTTTAAAAGCCGAGGGCCTTTAACTTTCTGCAAGGGTTCCTCTTGTAATCTGATAAGGAATTGTTTTGTTCTGAATTTCCCTCTGGGATAAATAACGTGATCGATCCACCTATCCATCCATCCTTCCATCCATCCATTTATCAATCTATCTATCTAGTTACAGTCGTTGGTTTCCACAAACATTAAATGTTTTGCAAACTGTGTTATACTTTCCTCTGTTTTGAATTAAATTGAATAGTGAGGTACCAAAACATTCGCACCAGCACTACTGTACACAGACCCGCCCTAATCCCCGCCCCCACAGCCACACGCTAACAAAGAGCAGCATCACGGATCCTCTGATGCACTCAGCACATTTTCTCCTCCTTATCCTTCTCCCTGAAGCATCAAGTCCCTACAGACTTCAGCGCGGCAGATGGACGGAGCGATGGGACGTCTGCCCCGTCTCCCCCTCATCTACCCCCTGTCTACCCCCCCCCCCCCCCCCCCACCACCACCACCACCACCCATTTGGTCTGACGTAAAGCAGGCTCTGCAGGCCTCCAGGGAAACATCGATCTGACCGAATTCATCACTGACATGAAGGCAATCAGCCTCCACAATTAAGCCTCTCGATGTGGGATTAACTAAGCACAAAGCAGCTGATACACTCACTGCCGTCTCCGAACACGGGCGTTGTCAAAGGCTGGACAAGATGAACAACCACTCACCCTTTCACCGAATGCAATCTTTTCTATCGTTTTATTTGTATGCTTGAACACATCACTCAGTTCTGGGGTTTCACACCGGGGGTGAATACTTATGCATTCAGAAACTTTATATTTTTTTATTTGTAAATAATTATACAAACTAGATTTTTTTCTCACAACCACAATATTATAGTGTTTTGTACTGATCCATGACATACACTATAATCCTGATTAGAGCAGAGAAGAGTGATGCTCCCACCACCGTGCTTCACTTCAAATTAAATCCCTTTCAGTTCCAGATTGTAACACAGTTCAAGAGGAGTGAAGAGTTACGGAAGCCTCATCACTGAGGCTATGGAGAACCCGACAGCAGTGCTTTACTTCAGAAAGGGGTCCAAGAAGAAACCTCTGAAGGTGCTAGAACCCTTCATTATTCAACAGATCCCTTGAGGAACCATCTCTTCTAGGAGTGTGTCATGTAGGTCAGTGTTAAACCCCTGACAGATTTGAGGTGTTTAGAGGAAAAATTTTTTTTTAAAAAGCAATAGTGTGGAGAGTTTGTACCACACACTTAAAAAAAAATTCCTCAAGGGTTCTTTAAGGGTTCTTTGGATAATTACAGGGTTCTAGTTGGAGGAAATTAATCAAATTTACCTCAAACCTACCACATGATGGAGCTCGATGTCATGATCATTGATATCACTGATATTGCTGTATAGTATGTTATTTTTATCATATTATATTATATTACTTATTTGTCCATTTTAAAAGAGTGGTACACGTTTTTTTTATTTTCCATCTTATTTGTTGTTTTACACACTGCAAAAACTTCTCTTGTTAAGAGGAAACATCTTTAATATGGGTGAATTTATCTAATATTTCTTCTTATTATTATTATTATTATACATACGGGCCACTTTTTCTGTAGAATAAAAACATGTGTTCTATTCCCTTCTAGTGGGTTGATTGATGGCATGCAATATTGTTATCATATTGCTTATCCTCCATGTATTACTCCACTCTCCCCAATAGAGAATGAGCATGCAATATTGCTATAATATTGCACGCTGTCAATACAACACAACACGACGTCACACATCGGAGCTGATGCGAAGATCCAGTGACCAAACTTTTCTGCTGCGCATGAGCACAATCATTTCTTTTTCGGCCAGGAAAGAGAGAAGACAGGGTTAATCCAGTGCTCGGTTTAAGCACTAAATAAAGAAACTTAAAACTGAAACTAAAGACGTACTGAACACTCAACAGGCTACCAAAACTTCATTCTATATTCTTCACGCATATTTACAAGAAAAAAAACATACCAACGGACATCAAAAAACTGGAAAAGAGACATGTCAGAGACGTAAAACTTCCACGCTAGGGAGTGACTGTGACAATTTGTAAATAAACATGGCCGCCAGGTTTGCTTTGTTAAAAGAGGAAGATTTTGAGAGAATTTTGGCTGCTAGGTCGCTCCGCTGTGTGTAGCTGTCAATGTTGATTTTAAAAATAACTCAGTAAATTGCACAGGGAAAATAATAATAATAATAATAATAATAATAATAATAATAATAATAACATTTGGCCTGACTGCGCTAGCATTGCCCTTCGCTAACACTACACTGGCTGGAAGGCAACTGGACTGCCGCGCTAACAGCACCGAGTCGTGGGTAAGCTAGCGTTGGCCTTCGAGAATGCTGATATGAAGAGAGTGTGTATGTATAATAATAATAATAATAATAATAATAATACTGGCTGGTGTTGAGTGGTCTATCAGATATATTCCATTCAGCTACTCGTCTTCGACTTGTTCAGTATCATGCTAGCTGAATGGAATATATCAGATAGACCACTCAACACCAGCCAATATTATTTAATTAGAAGATTATTTGGACTCAAATATAAGAATATTTAGTTTACTTTTAGACACTTTTCCTCATTTCAAGCTTTAAACTGTCTTATTCTATTGGCAGATCATTTTGCTAATTTTTAAGCATTTAATTCTAAAAGGAAGCGAAATTGGGGCGGCACGGTGGTGTAGTGGTTAGCGCTGTTGCCTCACAGCAAGAAGGTCCTGGGTTCGAGCCCTGTGGCCGGCGAGGGCCTTTCTGTGTGGAGTTTGCATGTTCTCCCCGTGTCCGCGTGGGTTTCCTCCGGGTGCTCCGGTTTCCCCCACAGTCCAAAGACATGCAGGTTAGGTTAACTGGTGACTCTAAATTGAGCGTAGGTGTGAATGTGAGTGTGAATGGTTGTCTGTGTCTATGTGTCAGCCCTGTGATGACCTGGCGACTTGTCCAGGGTGTACCCCGCCTTTCGCCCGTAGTCAGCTGGGATAGGCTCCAGCTTGCCTGCGACCCTGTAGAAGGATAAAGCGGCTACAGATAATGAGATGAGATGAGATGAGATGAGATGAGATGAGGAAGCGAAATTACCTGCCAATAGAATAAATCAATTTAAAGCTTAAAATGAGGAAAGGTGTCTAAAAGTAAGCGAAATAATTTTATATCGGAGTCCAAATAATCTTCTAATAAGAAATATTAGATAAATTCACCCATATTAAAGATATTTTCTCTTAACAAGAAATCATTTTTTTGCAGTGTAACAGTGACGAATCAGCTGATTTGGCGCTACAAGTTTGCACTGAATCTGTAAAATGTTAAAAAGTGTTATTAAAGTTTGAAACGACGTTACATTTTTACAGTTTTTAAAATAATTTATCTTCCTGTTAGGCATTTCTGATCATAGTCAAGTCAAGTCAAGTTTATTTGTATCGCGCTTTTAACAATAAACATTGTCGCAAAGCAGCTTTACAGAACTGTCTTTAAGTATTGTGATACGATATTCACATCATATCGCCCCAGCCTGAGTTAACGGTACTAATGTGACCCAAAATATCCTCAAAAAAATGTATTATAATATAATAACAATAGCAATATTACTTCATATCGATATTATCACTCAACCCCTAAACTCCACACAACGAGTTTTCAACCACGAGGGGAAAAAAAAAATGACATTGTGTTGAATAGAACACACAAACATACACAAAAACAAACTAAAAAAGAAGAAAATAATAAAATAAATAAAACGTGTGTGTGTGTTTAAGACCCCTGCTGAGAATCAGTTACGTTTTAAGTTCCCATACACACCATGAAGGATGACCTCAGGTGACCTGATGATCATCAGAGCTGATTAACACACGACATTTTAGCAACAAAATGACACCAGGCTCGAAGATCCTCCTCCAGCGTCCGTGTCCACGTCACGGGTGTGTTTCTCTCACTTAGTAACAAAATCGGGACTTTATGAGATCCAGACGGCTGCTTTAAACGCTGGACACACCCGTGCCTCTCTCTCTCACACACACACACACACACACACACTTCAGCGGTCCAGTTAAAGACACTGCACGTGACCTTGTCCCAAATCCACACAGCTGACTTCAGCGGCTGTGTGACAAGCAAACACAGCTACACTACACACAGATGAGCTCCGAAACATGGTCTCATTCTATTACATCAAGTGCACTAGGAGTAGTGTGCAGCCAACATACTAATGTGTGTGTAGGTAGTACACAAGTGCACCAGAACACCTACTGCACTAGCAATGTGTGTAGCCAGAAAACAAGTGCACTAGAAATGGTGTGTAGAGCTACAACTAGAACAGGTGAACCTAGCAAGAACAGGAGTGTACTGGAACCAGTGGGTGAAACCAGAAACCAAGGGCACTAGAAATATTGTGTGTGGACTCCATGCATTAGAACACAAGTTTATGAGTTCTAGTGCACTTGAGTACATAAGTTGAAAACCCCTGGCTTCAACGATATAACCAGCATCCTAGTGACCTCAGGAGCCAAGGGTTGTGGGTTCGAGTCCCATCTGAGTTTGCACATCAGTTCCTAAAGGGGAAACCATGGCCTAATGTTTAAAGAAGCAGCTTTGGGACTAAAAGGTTGTTGGTTTGATTCCCTGAACCAGCAGGAATGGCTGGAGTGCCTTTGAGCAAGGCACCTAACCCCCAACTGGTCCCTTGGCTACCCATTGCTGTGGGCATATCAGGGCCTTGTCGCTAAATGTAATATACTGTAAAGGAAACCGTCCACCTTAGCCAACAAGGGTAACTTTAAACGTGATGCTCCCACCACCATGCTTCATTCCCAACTAACTACAAAATGTGAAAAAGGGTGTCAATACTTATGCAGACACAGAGCTCTTGTGTGTTTGCCACACACACTACTTCGAGTGCACATGCGTGTGTATATACAGTACATACTGAGTTTGAGTAATATCATATCAAATCCCAGATCTTCACGTGTCTTACCTCACACGCTGGCGATGCGGTTGCACGTTCCCCGTCATCACCCCGACGTGTCGCCATCATTTCATTCCAAACCACCGAGGAGAAGCTCCGTTACATCCCACATGGAGAGAGAAAGGAGAGCCAGGACGTCCAAAAAAAAAAAATCCAAGGAATTAAAAAAAAAAGGTCTAATCCACACCGTCTGCTCTTGTCATGTTTTCACTCGGATCTACAGTGAATAAAAAAAGAAGGATAAAATGAGGCTGTGATGGAGAACTGCTCCGTTCCATCAGTGTGAAGAAGGACACAGTGCGAAGGAAAAAGGAAAACAGCTGGAGATGTGAAAATGATGGAATATTACAACTCAGAGTTAAAGGTTTTTGGTGAACACAGCAAACACAACACGATGACGATGTACACACAGCTACTGTCTACATTAACACCACAAATACTCACACTCACTCTCTCTTCACCCATTCAGGAGGAATAAAGAGACATGCGGAACCCTATATCGGACGTACATGACGGGGAACCACACGTCTAATCCTTAGTACCGCATGGAATTATTCTAAACACCAAGACTGAAAAGAACTACCAGGAGCATCACAGTGTGATCCTCAAGGTTCTTAGGATCTGCTCATATGTGGAAGAGCTCCATTTAGGGTTCTGCAGAGAACTTTTACGGTTCTCCTAAGAAGGACTGCTGAAGAACATGTTCCTTGAGGGTTCTAGATCAGACCTGTACAACAACCTGAAAACATTCCACAGATCAAGTTTACTTTAAGAGTTCTTTTGAGGTTCTCTGGCCGGTTAAAGGTTCTTTGTGGTTCTACTGGGAACTCTCTCTGACAGGAAAAACCCTGCTGAAGGGGTTTACAGAAAATCTTCAGGGGATTTCCCACACAGACAAACCAAAGAATCTCACAAGCTCATTGTATTTTAGTTCAAAATGTTCATCTGTCCATCCATTTGTTTGTCTGTCTGCTTGTTCAGTCAGTCCAGTTTGTCTGTCTATCTGTCTGGGTACCTGTAAGCCTATCAATCTGTCTCCCTCATCTTTCTATCAGTATGTCTAGCTGTCTGTGTATCTCCCAGTCTGTCTATCAGTCTATCAGTCTCTCCAGCTGTCTGTTGAGCAATCTATCTATCTATCCACCTGTCTGTCTCTCTGTCTATCTGAGACAGCAGTACAGTCTGGTATTAAAGCTGATACTTTAGAACCCTTGGAGCTTGTATTTCAGAGGAACCCTAAAGTTCCTCTGTAGAACCCAATAACAGAGTGTTTCCCTCTGAAAGGGTCTGAAGTAGAATCTTAGTTTAGAAAGCTGAGAACACGTCTGTCTCCGCTGATGCCTTAAAGAACATGTAATGAGATGGCAGTGTCCAAGCCGTATCCAATCGGTATCCAAGCCATATTTGAACCGTCACCAAGCTGCATCTGAACTGTATCCGAGCGGTTTCTGAGCTGTATCCAAGCGGTATCCAAGTGGTTTCCGAGCCATATCTGAACGGTATCTAAGCTGTCTCCGAGACATATCTGAGCAGAATCCAAGCAGTTTCTGAGCTGTATCCGAGTGGTTTCTGAGCCGTATCAGAGCTGTATCTGAGCTGTATCCAAGCAGTTTTCCGAGCTGTATCTGAGCTATATCCAAGCAGTTTCTGAGCCGTATCCGAGCGGTTTCTGAGCCGTATCCGAGCTATATCCAAGCAGTCTCTGAACAGTATCCAAGCGGTTTCTGAGCCGTATCCAAGCTGTATCCAAGCAGTTTCTGAGCCATATCCAAGCGGTTTCTGAGCTGTATCCAAGCTGTATCCAAGCAGTTTCTGAGCTGTATCCGAGCAGTTTCTGAGCTGTATCCAAGCAGTTTCTGAGCTGTATCCAAGCAGTTTCTGAGCTGTATCCGAACCGTTTCTGAGCCGTATCCAAGCGGTATCCAAGTGGTTTCCGAGCCGTATCTGAACGGTATCCAAGCTGTCTCTGAGACATATCTGAGCAGAATCCAAGCAGTTTCTGAGCTGTATCCGAGTGGTTTCAGAGCCATATCAGAGCCGTATCTGAACTGTTGCTGAGCCATATGTGAACTGCACCCAAGCCATATCTGAGCAGTTATCTGAGTTGTATCTGAACCGTACCCAAGCGGTATCTGAGCAGTTATCCGAGTTGTATCTGAACTGTACCCGAGCCATATCCGAGTTGTATCTGAACGGTACCCGAGCAGTATCCGAGTTGTATCTGAACTGTACCCGAGCCGTATCCGAGTTGTATCTGAACGGTACCCGAGCCGTATCCGAGTTGTATCTGAACGGTACCCGAGCAGTATCCGAGTTGTATCTGAACTGTACCCGAGCCGTATCCGAGTTGTATCTGAACGGTACCCGAGCAGTATCCGAGTTGTATCTGAACTGTACCCGAGCCGTATCCGAGTTGTATCTGAACGGTACCCGAGCCGTATCCGAGTTGTATCTGAACGGTACCCGAGCAGTATCCGAGTTGTATCTGAACTGTACCCGAGCCGTATCCGAGTTGTATCTGAACTGTACCCGAGCCGTATCCGAGTTGTATCTGAACTGTACCCGAGCCGTATCCGAGTTGTATCTGAACGGTACCCGAGCCGTATCCGAGTTGTATCTGAACTGTACCCGAGCCGT
Source organism: Neoarius graeffei (assembly GCF_027579695.1). Lineage (NCBI taxonomy): Eukaryota > Metazoa > Chordata > Actinopteri > Siluriformes > Ariidae > Neoarius > Neoarius graeffei. Next base: position 107,052,291 of record NC_083573.1, read on the forward strand.
ATCCGAGTTGTATCTGAACGGTACCCGAGCAGTATCCAAGTTGTATCTGAACGGTACCCGAGCAGTATCCGAGTTGTATCTGAACCGTACCCGAGCAGTTATCCGAGTTGTTTCTGACCCGTACCCGAGCAGTATCCGAGTTGTTTCTGAACCATACCCGAGCTGTATCTGAGCAGTGTAACTGTAATTGCATTAGACAGATTTTGGATTGAACTCAGGACACAGATTGTCACCACACTGCCATCAGGAATGTGCAGGGCTTACTGCAGGAAATCACGAATTTTCTACAGCGATAATGAAATAATTGTGATTTCAGTATTGAATTGAAAGGATGTGAGACGGGTGTATCAGCACATCCCTCAGGTACAGGCTGTGACACGTGAGCTGCAGATTGATCAGACTGGAATTCTGTTCAGAATGTACAAGTCTCCGCTCTTCAGGAACATTTACTAAACACATCACAGCAAATACTTTACAGCATGCTGGTATTAAAATGATGATGTTGATGATGACGATCTCACTAAAACCCATAACATGGGTGTGTGTGGGTGAGTGAGTGTGTGAGATGTTTACAAACAGATCCTTTTAACATCTCCAGATACACTGACAGAGCTTCCATACATTCACTGCTCAGAAAGACACGACAGAAATGAAATGATGTTGATGTTATGTTCTGAGTGTGTTCTGTGTGTTCTGAGTGTGTTCTGTGTGTTCTGAGTGTGTTCTGTATGTTCTGAGTGTGTTCTGTATGTTCTGAGTGTGTTCTGTGTGTTCTGAGTGTGTTCTGTGTGTTCTGAGTGTGTTCTGTATATTCTGTATGTTCTGAGTGTGTTCTGTATGTTCTGAGTGTGTTCTGTGTGTTCTGAGTGTGTTCTGTATGTTCTGAGTGTGTTCTGAGTGTGTTCTGTATGTTCTGAGTGTGTTCTGAGTGTGTTCTGTATGTTCTGTATGTTCTGAGTGTGTTCTGTGTGTTCTGAGTGTGTTCTGTATGTTCTGAGTGTGTTCTGAGTGTGTTCTGTATGTTCTGAGTGTGTTCTGAGTGTGTTCTGTATGTTCTGAGTGTGTTCTGTGTGTTCTGAGTGTGTTCTGAGTGTGTTCTGTATATTCTGTATGTTCTGAGTGTGTTCTGTATGTTCTGAGTGTGTTCTGTGTGTTCTGAGTGTGTTCTGTGTGTTCTGAGTGTGTTCTGTATATTCTGTGTGTTCTGAGTGTTCTGAGTGTGTTCTGTATGTTCTGAGTGTGTTCTGTATATTCTGTATGTTCTGAGTGTGTTCTGTGTTCTGAGTGTGTTCTGAGTGTGTTCTGTATATTCTGAGTGTGTTCTATATGTTCTGAGTGTGTTCTGTGTGTTCTGAGTGTGTTCTGTATGTTCTGAGTGTGTTCTGTATATTCTGTATGTTCTGAGTGTGTTCTATGTGTTCTGAGTGTGTTCTGAGTGTGTTCTGTATATTCTGAGTGTGTTCTGTGTGTTCTGAGTGTGTTCTGTATGTTCTGAGTGTGTTCTGTGTGTTCTGAGTGTGTTCTGTATATTCGGAGTGTGTTCTGTATGTTCTGAGTGTGTTCTGTATGTTCTGAGTGTGTTCTGTATGTTCTGTATGTTCTGAGTGTGTTCTGTATGTTCTGAGTGTGTTCTGTATGTTCTGTATGTTCTGAGTGTGTTCTGTATGTTCTGTATGTTCTGAGTGTGTTCTGTGTGTTCTGAGTGTGTTCTGTATATTCTGAGTGTGTTCTGTGTGTTCTGAGTGTGTTCTGTATGTTCTGAGTGTGTTCTGTGTGTTCTGAGTGTGTTCTGTATATTCGGAGTGTGTTCTGTATGTTCTGAGTGTGTTCTGTATGTTCTGAGTGTGTTCTGTATGTTCTGTATGTTCTGAGTGTGTTCTGTATGTTCTGAGTGTGTTCTGTATGTTCTGTATGTTCTGAGTGTGTTCTGTATGTTCTGAGTGTGTTCTGTATGTTCTGAGTGTGTTCTGTATGTTCTGTGTGTGTTCTGTATGTTCTGAGTGTGTTCTGTGTGTTCTGTATGTTCTGAGTGTGTTCTGTGTGTTCTGAGTGTGTTCTGTGTGTTCTGAGTGTGTTCTGAGTGTGTTCTGTGTGTTCTGAGTGTGTTCTGTATGTTCTGAGTGTGTTCTGAGTGTGTTCTGTATGTTCTGAGTGTGTTCTGTGTGTTCTGTGTGTGTTCTGTATGTTCTGAGTGTGTTCTGTATGTTCTGAGTGTGTTCTGTGTGTTCTGTATGTTCTGAGTGTGTTCTGTATGTTCTGAGTGTGTTCTGTATGTTCTGAGTGTGTTCTGTGTGTGTTCTGTATGTTCTGAGTGTGTTCTGTATGTTCTGAGTGTGTTCTGTATGTTCTGAGTGTGTTCTGAGTGTGTTCTGTATGTTCTGAGTGTGTTCTGTGTGTTCTGAGTGTGTTCTGTATGTTCTGTGTGTTCTGAGTGTGTTCTGTATGTTCTGAGTGTGTTCTGTGTGTTCTGAGTGTGTTCTGTGTGTGTTCTGTATGTTCTGAGTGTGTGTGTGTGTGTGTGTGTGTGTGTGTGTGTCTTCTGTATGTTCTGAGTGTGTGTGTTCTGTATGTTCTGTGTGTGTGTGTGTGTGTGTGTGTTCTGTATGTTCTGAGTGTGTGTGTTCTGTATGTTCTGAGTGTGTTCTGTATGTTCTGTATGTTCTGTGTGTGTGTTCTGTATGTTCTGAGTGTGTGTGTTCTGTATGTTCTGAGTGTGTTCTGTATGTTCTGTGTGTGTGTGTGTTCTGTATGTTCTGTGTGTGTGTTCTGTATGTTCTGAGTGTGTTCTGTATGTTCTCTGTGTGTGTGTGTGTGTGTGTGTGTGTGTGTGTGTGTGTGTGTGTGTGTGTGTTCTGTATGTTCTGAGTGTGTTCTGTATGTTCTCTGTGTGTGTGTGTGTGTGTGTGTGTGTGTGTGTGTTCTGTATGTTCTGAGTGTGTTCTGTATGTTCTGTGTGTGTGTGTGTGTGTTCTGTATGTTCTGTGTGTGTGTTCTGTATGTGTGTGTGTGTGTGTGTGTGTGCGTGTTCTGTATATGTTCTGAGTGTGTTCTGTATGTGTGTGTGTGTGTGTGTGTGTGCGTGTTCTGTATGTTGCGTGTGTGTGTGTGTGTGTGCATCCTACCTGTTACAAAACGCGCAGAAACACACAGAGGCCAGCGTGAAGCGCATGATCCACTTTCCTACACACACACACACACACACACACACACACGAGCGCGCGTTTTGTTGAGATTTACTCCGACAGTATAAAGTGCGCGCAAAAAGCCTCCATCACCTCCATCACTCCATCCATCACTCCATCACCTCCATCACTCCATCACTCCATCAGCGCCTCCAGCCGCTCAGACCTGGAGAGGGACAGCGCCGACTCACTCCGCTAACGCGCGCGCGTGTGTGAGTGGGGTGTGTGTGTGTGTGTGTGTGGCTGTGGTGTGTGTGTGTGTGTGTGTGTGTGTGTGTGCATCCTCCCCGCACCGTGAGACCCGCACAAAAGCCCCGGACACTTTGCTCCAGTGTGGAAAGGAAACGCACAGAGAGCGCAGCGCTGCATGGAGCTCAGCTCTCTCTCACACACACACACACACACACACACACTCGCTCCTGCCCGTCCGTAGGGTGAACAACAGCGCCCTCTACCGGACACCAAGTACAATTCACCTCCTCTTATTGCTCCTGTTTCTGCCAATCAGCTGCGTCCTGGTATGGGCGTGGCAATCAACCTGATCGATCAGATAAAACAGCACCGAGAGAGAGAGAGAGAGTTCACCTGGATATAATAATAATAATAATAATAATAATAATAATAATGGAAGTGTTCCAGTTATGGTTTTGTATGAACAGTGTTATTTTTATTCTGCAGTGTGGTTAAAGTGTGAGGATGTCTGCTGTTTCCTTTTCTTTACATAGATAGATAGATAGATAGATAGATAGATAGATAGATAGATAGATAGATAGATAGACAGGCTTTGCAGTGATTTATTCTGTAAATAAAAAAACTTTATATTTTACATGCAAATATTTTAATTTGCATTTTAAATAATTTTACAGTTTTTTTATATAAATTAAAGCAAACACGTCAAATTAATCATCATCACATATCATTTCACAAAACCCCTCCCAGTGCATTTCACTTTCATTTACAGAAGAGAAATGTAAACGTGATAAATAAATGATCACTGGCCCATATTTCATGCAGTTAAAGTGTTTTGACCTGTTTGTTTACTTCAGCAGAGCTGTTAGAGTTGTTTGTTTGTTTGTAACTTTTATTTCTAATTTCAGTAAATTAACACAAATAAATAGGGAAAAGAGGAATTTTCTTGATTATTTATGTCTGATGTTTTTTGCTTGTTTGCCTGCTTCATAAATTATTTGAAAAATTTAGGAAATAATTTTCATATTTAATTTTGTATCAACTTTTTTCTTTGTTTGTTTGTTTGTTTGCTTAAAATAAAACTTTTTTTATTTCACAATACAAATACAAATAAAAAAACAGGAAATATATTTGGGATTATATCTTTCATTTGATACTATCTATCTATCTATCTATCTATCTATCTATCTATCTATCTATCTATCTATCTATCTATCTATTGTTTGTGTGTCTGTTGTTTGTTTGTTTGTTTGTTTGTTTGTTTGTTTGTTTGTTTGTTTGTTTGTTTGTTTAAAATCAAACTCTTGTAAAAGTTTTACAAACAGAAACTAAAACAAACAGAAGTGTATTCGGGCTGTTTGTTTGTCTCAGATAAATGAGGCTGTGATGCTGTGTGGTGACTGAGGGGTAAATCAGAGTGGCAGTGCAACCAGACTCCATTACTGACCATGCAGCAGGTGTGAGGAGGTTATATAATATGCACAGAGAGAGAGAGAGACTATTAATACACCACTGCTGGATGAGACACACTGCTGCTCCCCTCTGAGAACAGTTCATTCAGGAAACTTTCATCATGACGTCATATAAACATGATTAAAACGAACGTTTGGCCAAAACTTCAACCTTCACCACATACTGAGATATAACGTCATTTTAACACACACACACACACACACACACACACACACACACACACACACCTGAATACGGATAGATTATTCAGAATGAATAGATAATGTGTTCTAAACTCAAACAAATACACAAACAGCAGGAGCAATAAACATTCATTAATTTATTCGTTCTCCCTTAAAGCATGAAAGAAAGGATCATGGGGCGTCTGACTGAGATTAGGGCTGTAATTCAGGACTGGAAGCCTGAGCTGTAAATAAACACTGACAAATAATAATAATAATAGGGCGGCACGGTGGTGTAGTGGTTAGCGCTGTCGCCTCACAGCAAGAAGGTCCGGGTTCGAGCCCCGTGGCCGGCGAGGGCCTTTCTGTGTGGAGTTTGCATGTTCTCCCCGTGTCCGCGTGGGTTTCCTCCGGGTGCTCCGGTTTCCCCCACAGTCCAAAGACATGCAGGTTAGGTTAACTGGTGACTCTAAATTGACCGTAGGTGTGAATGTGAGTGTGAATGGTTGTCTGTGTCTATGTGTCAGCCCTGTGATGACCTGGTGACTTGTCCAGGGTGTACCCTGCCTTTCGCCCATAGTCAGCTGGGATAGGCTCCAGCTCGCCTGCGACCCTGTAGAACAGGATAAAGCGGCTAGAGATAATGAGATGAGATGAGATAATAATAATAATAAATGCTTCTAGTGCACAAATTACATGTTAATCTGATTAAATGCACATTACAAAATTAAAAACAACATAAAATATGACAAAGATATAAAATAGCTGATGGTAATGTCCTCTGGTAAAATACCATATGATTACTATAAAAACTATAAATACTAAAACATCCTATTGTGAAATATCCAAACATAAATATAATAACCATCATATGTTCAAAAAAGATATTCAAAATAAATGTACATAATGAAAAATCCTAATGTAATAAATATATCATAAATTCTGATTCATTAATTATAATAATTGTAATGATAATACATCTGCCTCGCTTGGGATCACCACCTTAACATGGTGGAGCAGTTTGTGTGTCCCAATGACCCCTAGAGCTATGTCGGCTGGAGCTCCATGCTCCTGGTAGGGCCACCCATGCCATATTGGTTGAAGGGTAGGGACCAGACAAAGAGTGATCTCTCTCTCTCTCTCTCTCTCTCTCCCCCCCCCCCCCCCCCAGCTGCCTTGTCAGAGTAAAGGCCAAAGAGTAAACCTGAAAAAATCAGAAGTGGAGCCCCTGAGATGGTTGGACAATGTACTGCATCCCCTTCCAACAATTCCTGCAGCTGAACTAGTACCAAATTGTATTGGTTCACCCTTTCCTTTGGATTATATCAGCAACACCGAGAGGGGAATCTTGATGTGTAGGCAGCCCAAGATTTCCATAACCTTGCCCAGGCAATGTAGCACACGTGGAGAGGACACTCCATTGATGTCGCAAGATATCAGCAAAACACGGGATGTGGCAGTTACCAGTGATAAGCTTCTATCCAATTGGCATAGGAACAAAGCACCAGGTGTCACTTTTGATGGTGGGAGAGGTCATTGCATCTCACTGAACAGCTACCACCTGCCTCAAGCTGGGTAGTCCCCAGCCAGTAAGGTGCTGTTCCACCACGGCCTGCCTGCCCCACTGGGTGCGTGGGGCTAAGAGCAACCCTTGACAAGCAGGCTGCAAATCTGCACCAGGCAACAATGAAAGATATAAGAAGACTTCAGCCCTTCGCTTCGCAAGCTGGAATGTTTGTACTATGTCCCAGGAGCTGACCGAAGACCTTCAGCACATAAACGGCACACGCAAGACTGCCGTCATCGACAGGGAGCTGGCACGACTGAACATCGACATCGCGTGCCTGCAAGAAACCTGTCTCCCTGATAGCGGTTCCATCAGAGAATCCAGCTACACCTTCTTTTGGCAAGGTCTGCCACTAGATCAGCCAAGGCATCACGGTGTTGGCTTCACTGTGAAGAACCCACTTACTGCCTCTATTGAAAGTCCATCCGGTGGTACAGAGAGAATCCTCACACTTTGTATGTCCACATCGTCAGGCCCTGTAACCATCATCAGTGCTTATGCTCCGACCCTCTACTCAACTCCAGAGGCCAAAGATCAGTTTTATGAAGCACTAGATGCTGCCATATCCAGAATACCCACTGCTGAAAGCCTGTTTCTTCTAGGTGACTTCAATGCCCGGGTGGGAGCCGACAGTCAATCTTGGCCTACATGCTTAGGTGTCCATGGCATTGTCAAGATAAATGAAAATGGGCAGCGATTACTCAAACTGTGCTCCTAGCCTGGGCCCGCCCATCCTAAGCGTGACGCAACACGAGGGCCTGTTGCGAGCTTAGTCTGGCCAGGCAAGCTATCTACAGCTCTTCCAAGCTCCGGAAAAATCGGGAGCCGATCAACTTTGAGCATCTCTAACGGCCCTGGGTAGAGGCGTGTCCAAGGCACTGACGTAGTAGAACTGTGACCGGAAGCCATAGATTGTTTACAGAATCATGCTGTATTGAAAGCATTCAACGGGAAGTTCTCATTGAAAACGGAGCAAAGAGCAGCCCTGGAGGTATTTATTGAAAGGAAGGACGTTTTCGCCTTGCTCCCGACCGGCTTCGGTAAGAGTTTAATCTACCAGTTAGCCCCGCTAGTAGCCAAATCAATGGGGCTCAGCGAGAATCCTATTGTCGCGTCACATACGTCAGAGGAAAGAGTAATGTGATTGGTTTAAGCTTCGTCACAACCTTTTCTGGCTTCGACCAGTAGCAAACTGAGGTATTTCAGGGAGGCGGGTCAACCACGCGCTTTGGGAAACAGTTGGGCTGAATATCTTGGCCAGACCAATAGCTCGTAGAGCTTTGCAGTCGCGTTAGCCAGACTACTGTGCTCCTTCCATAACCTGTGTGTCACCAACACATATTTCAAGTGCAAGGAGATCCACAAGGCTTCCTGGTGCCATCCTCGGTCCCGCCATTGGCACCAGCTAGACCTTGTCATCACAAGGCGGTATGACCTATGCAATGTCCTCCTCACCCATGCTTATCACAGTGCCAATTGCAACACAGACCATTCCCTTGTTGCCAGCAAAGTGAAGTTGAGGCCAAAGAAGATCCATCATGTCAAAATCAAGGGCCTAGCTCGCATCAACACCTGCTGCATCGATGATCCTGTGAAAAAGCAGACATTCGTAGATTCTTTCAGTGATGGTCATGGTCAGTGATGTTGCTGTTGATTCTAAGTGGTCCAAGCTCCGCGATGCCATCTATAGCTCGGCTCTTACAGCATATGGGCAAAAGGAGCACAGAAATGTGGACTGGCATGCAGCTTTTTGGCAAGTTATGCAACCAGTAACTGAAGCGAAAAGGAAATCACTGCTGGCCTACAAACAAAACCCCTGCCCCACCACACCCAATGCTCTCAGGGCTGCACGGAGTGTTGCACAGCAGACTGCACGCCACTGCGCAAATGACTACTGGCTTAGGTTGTGTTGTAAAATTGAGACAGCAGCTGCAAATGGGAATGCAAGAGGAATGTACGAGGGCATCAAAGCAGCGACAGGTCCTACACCCACTAAAACCACCCCCCTTAAGTCTAAAGCAGGGAATATTATCACAGACCCAAGCAAGCAACTTCAATGTTGGGTTGAGCACTACCTCGAGCTGTACAGCACACATAACATGGTCACTGATACTGCCCTATCTTCCCTACCAAGTTTCACCATCATGGAAGAACCTGACCAACTACCAACTATGGATGAGCTCAGTAAAGCTATTGATTGTCTCATGAGCAGGAAGGCCACAGGGAATGATGGCACTACACCTGAAGTACTGAAGTCTGGTATGCTATGTCTCTGCTGGGAAGAGGGCTGCATCCCACAAGACATGCGTGATTCACTTCTTGCCACCCTCTACAAGAACAAAGGTGACTGCGGCGACTGCAACAACTTCCATGGAATCTTACTTCTTGCCATCATTGGGAAAGAATTTGCTCATGTCGTCTTGGGATGCCTGCAACCTCTTGCTATGCGTGTCTATCCAGAGTCATAATGCGGATTTAGAGGTGGTAGATCTACAGTGGATATGATCTTCTCACTACACCAGCTTCAGGAGAAGTGCCCGGAACAGCAGCAGTCTCTCTACATCACCTTCATCGACCTTACAAAGGCTTTCAATCTAGTCAGAAGTGGTCTTTTTGCAATCCTCAAGAAAATTGGCTGTCCCCCGAAACTTTACAACATGGTTACATCTTTCCACAATGACCTTGCCTGCCGATTTGAATTGTTTGCCTTTTTGTGTTTTTGAGTACCAGTCAAAAGTTTGGAAACACCTTCAAATTTGATGTTTTTATTTTTATTTTCCTACATTGTAGAACAATACTGAACTCATCAAAACTATGAAATAACATATGGAACATATGGAATTATATGGTAAACAAAAAAGTGTTTAAAAAAACGTTTCATCTTTTAGATTCTTCAAAGTCATCACTATTTACCTTGATAACAGCTTTGCACACTATTGGCATTATCTGAACCAGCTTCATGAGGTAGTCACCTGGAATGCTTCTCAATTAACAGGTATGTCTTGTCAAAAATGGAATTTCTTGCCTTCTTAATGCATTTGACACCATCAACCAGTAAAGAGTAAATAATAAAAATACAGTAAACAGCCCTGTTCGACAACTGTAGTAATCCATATTATGTCAAGAACCACTCAACTAAGTAAAGAGAAATAACAGTCAGCCATTACTTTAAGACACGAAGTGTCTCGTCTCGTCTCGTCTTCTTCCGCTTTATCCAGGACCGGGTCGCGGAGGCAGCAGTCTAAGCATGGAAGCCCAAACTTCCCTCTCCCCAGACACCTCGGTCAGCTCCTTGGGAAGAACACCGAGGCGTTCCCAGGCCAGCCGAGAGACATAGTCCCTCCAGCATGTCCTGGGTCTTCCCCGGGGCCTCCTCCCGGGGGGACATGCCTGGAACACCTCCCCAGGGAGGCATCCAGGAGGCATCCGAAAAAGATGCCCGAGCCACCTCAGCTGGTTCCTCTCGATGTGGAGGAGCAGCGGCTCTACTCTGAGCTGCTCCCGAGTGACTGTGCTTCTCACCCTATCTCTAAGGGAGCGCCCAGCCACCCTGCGAAGGAAACTCATTTCGGCCGCTTGTATCCCCGATCTTGTTCTTTCGGTCATTACCCAAAGCTCATGACCATAGGTGGAACTCAAAACCACAACTTCCAGGTCCAGAGGCTAACACCTTGCCCATTAAAGTGCATATCATGGGTAAATTCAGGAGCAAGATCAATGTAATTCTCCTATTTTATATTAAACTTTGGTCAAATATCTGTCACATTTTGCATTTTGTGCAATCCCAGGCTTGCTCATTGCTTTGCAACAATGTTTATTGTTAAAAGTGCTATACAAATAAACTTGACTTGACTTATTAAAATGGTGAACAGATGTATCGTAGGAGGGTGTAGCAACACCAATCTTGATGGGATTAGTACTCATTGTTTCCCACATTGCGCTCAGGTGACAATTCCATATTTCAATGCAAAATTGCTAGCTGCTAAACTTGGTCTACACAGGCTGTGCACTGAAACCGTGCAAGCTCTCGCAGCCTGCCCACGCTTCTGCAGGTGACATCACAAATCTGGCTCCAGACTCCCTTGGGATTTTTCCAGACGCTTTTTTTTTTCCTGCTGTAGACAGATGGCCTTGTGCAAAATTACCCTTCTGGATGAGTGTGTAAAGGGACATTCTTTCATATATATATATATAAAAAAAAAAAAAAATTGGTCCAGGATAAGCCACTGGGCCGCACACTGGACCCCTTTTTCACCAACAGGGAACAGGTTCCATGGTTCACGCACCAAATTTTGAATCCTTTTAGAGCTTCAACCAAACATAATTCAGTTTGGAACTTGAAAAGTAGTCTCCCAGCTGGAACCAAAGTCTGTTTTTGTTCCCTCCCCCCAATGTAAACCATGATGACATCAGTGGGCGTGTCATTAGTTTGGAGAGTTTCTATGTCCTATAATCATTAGTAGTTGGAGCCTCTGTGCTTGTTTTGTTGATGAAAACAAATATCTGCAAAAACAGAACAAAAGCTCACAGGTTATCAGTAAGGTGATCCACCATCTTGCTGCTGTTTACTTCCATGGTGCATTGTGTAACACCCTCAGTTCATGATGCACCATTGATTACACTGGTTCTGCTCAAAACTGGTGAAAACATGGGTTGGTTCACTACATGGCACCTAAACGGAATCAGTTCAAGAGCAGCGTGTGTGTTGTGCTCTTACAGTAACATTAGATTCCACCACTGAGTAGTTTCTTTTTTTTTAAAGTAGTGTCAAGTACACAAGGGAGGCAGATGCATATGCAGAAGTTTTCAGTATAATAATAAAGTGCATTTTATATATATATATATATATATATATATATATATATATATATATATATATATACACACACACACAAAACCACAAAAAGGGGCGGCACGGTGGTATAGTGGTTAGTGTCTGCGTGGGTTTCCTCCGGGTGCTCCGGTTTCCCCCACAGTCCAAAGACATGCAGGTTAGGTTAACTGGTGACTCTAAAATGACCGTAGGTGTGAATGTGAGTGTGAATGGTTGTCTGTGTCTATGTGTCAGCCCTGTGATGACCTGGCAACTTGTCCAGGGTGTACCCCGCCTTTCGCCTGTAGTCAGCTGGGATAGGCTCCAGCTTGCCTGCGACCCTGTAGAACAGGATAAAGTGGCTAGAGATAATGAGATGAGATGAGAAAACCACAAAAAGGCAAACAATCCAAATCAGCAGGCAAGGTCATACACGAGAATACAGGCAAAGGGTTGGTCGAGGCGCAAACAGAGTATCAGAGGCTAAACAAGAACTAGAAACAGGCACAGGAGTCAAAAAACAAGGAAAACAAGAACACAGGAAGAAAGACTCTGTAATGCGCACTAAATGTGGCGTAATACTTTGCACCGCTACTGCATCAGTGTAGTCCTTAAATAGGCAAGACACATAGTTCTCTAATTGCGTTCAGGTGCGCCTTGTTCACGGCGCGCCTGCTGGAGTTCACTCGGCACATGTGCAGGCCGAGGCACGCCTTCAGGTGCACGCACCAAAGTGTGCAGGACTGACAAGTAGGCCTTCTATTTATTTTAAACAATCAATTACAAAGTTTAAAATTAGCAAGACAAATTATAAAAAGGAGAACCATCAATAAATAAATCACACTATATCACATAGACCAAAACACACACACACACACACACACACACACACACACACACACATATTCACGAAATACAAACACAAACAGATAAATAGACAAACAGACAGACATAATGAACTCAAGTATTAAATAATGGAGTTAGCTGGAGATTTTTGAAGCTATGTGCAAATTTAATGTAAAACCTGACTGACATTCAGAGAGGGGTAGGGAATAAGATTTACTGAATGCTAGTTAAGCATGCAGGTCTATGTGTTGGAGGGTTTTAATTACCCTATTTTTTGCCACAGCCATTTATGAACCATTCAGCAGCAAATACCAACAAAGTCAACAGTCGAGCCGACCTTGTTGCTGCGGCCATTAATGCACCAATTCAGCAACATATACCATCTAATCTAAGGCTGTTATAAAGGAACTCCAAACTTTTTTGAAATACGAGGGTTGGTTTTCAAATGTTATTTTTTCCATAGGTATACTAGTGCATCTCAAAAAATTAGAATACCATGAAAAAGTTTCTTTTTTTCATAATTTAATTCAAAAAGGTAAACTTTCATATATTCTATATTCATTACATGTAAAGTGAAATATTTAAAGCCTTTTTTATTTTAATTTTGACGATTATGGCTTATAGCTCATGAAAATCAGAAATCCAGTATCTCAAATTATTAGAATATTCCCTGATATCAATCAAAAAAAGGATTTACAATACAGAAATGTCCAACTTCTGAAAAGTATATTCATTTATACACTCAATACTTGGTTGGGGCTCCTTTACCATGAATTACTGTATCAATGTGGTGTGGCATGGAGGTAATCAGTCTGTGGCACTGCTGAGGTGTTATTGAAGCCCAGGTTGCTTTGATAGTGGCCTTCAGTGTATCTGTATTTTTGGGTTGGGTGTTTCTCATCTTCCTCTTGACAATACCCCATAGATTCTCTATGGGGTTCAGGTCAGGCAAGTTGGCTGGCCAATCAAACACAGTAATATTGTTAGGACTAGGACTGTTTTGGCCTCTAGAGGCCGCTGTTATTTCCTTTTCATGTCGTGTTTATTTTGGCCTCTAGAGGCCGCCACTGTTCCTGTGTTTTGTGTTTGTGTTAATTGCCTAATTATCTTCACCTGTGTCCTTAATTAGTTTGTCTATTTATACCCCTGAGTTCAGTCCTCTTGTCACGGAGTCTTTGTGCTGTTATGTTTATCTCCAGTTTCCTTTGTACTGTGTTTTTTGATCTTCTTAGCTTTTGAATTTTTGCACTTTGCTTTTCTTTTGGATTATACTCTTTGGTTTTTTTTTGTCTTTTGTTTTGCCCTGTATATAGTGTATATAGTTTAAATAAACCTTTTGATTCTTTTTCTACTTCCGCCTCACGCCTCTGCATTTGAGTCATCCCCCTGGTGGCCTAGTGGGGGTTTGCTGGATTATCACACCAACGAACCAGGTTCGAATCCCAGCAAAACCCTAACAGAAAGACTCCGTCATGACCGACTCAGCAGAGGCTGCTTCAACTGTCTACCCGGCCAACCTTCAGGGAATTATGGCAGCTTTGACACGCTTCGGAGCGACCATGGACGCTCATGGACGTACGCTCACCAGCCAACGTGAGGCCCTCGCTCGCCACGAGGAACTGCTTCAGCAAATTGGGAAAACCCTGGCACAGCTGACATCTCTGCCTGCATCTCCTGCTCCTGATCCAGTTCCTGCTCCTGATCCAGCTCCCACTCCTGCTCCAGTGCCTCCTGCAATGCTGCCTTCTTCACCTCGCGAACCCAGCCTTCCTGCACCACAGAGGTATGACGGCAAGCACAGTGAGTGCCGAGAGTTCCTTACCCAGTGTCAACTCACCTTTGAGCTTCAGCCTACCACCTACACTACGGATCGCCGCAAGATTGCCTTTGTGATCACCTTATTAGCTGGTAAGGCGCGAGCCTGGGCTACTGCTATCTGGCAAAGACAGGGACCTGAGTGCTTTGATTTCCAGCTGTTTTCTGAAGAGATGCTTCGGGTCTTCGATCAGGCAGACATCAGTACCGACGCAGCCCGAAAGCTCATGTCCATCCGGCAAGGAGGAAGCGTCGCAGATTACGCCATCTCGTTCCGAACACTCGCAGCAGTAAGTGGATGGAACGAGACTGCCCTGGTGTCAGCCTTCCACCATGGTCTGTCTGACCCCATCAAGGACGGTCTGGCCTCTATTGGATGCCCAAGTGACCTCGAAACCCTCATCTCACATGCTATTCGTCTGGACAACAGGATGAGAGAACGCCACCAAGCCTTGAGCCCCCCCAGCCTCCCTACCTCTACCTGGAGACCGTCTACCTCCTTCAGTGACTGTCCAGAACCCATGCAAGTGGGTCGTACTCGCCTCTCCGCATCTGAGAGGGAGCGCAGAAGGAGGGACAAGTGCTGCATCTACTGTGGCAAGCCTGGTCACTTCCGAGCATCATGTCCCGAACTCTTGGGAAAAGGACCGCCCCGTCCAGCCGAGGGAGGGTTGTGACGGGGCCTACCCTCTCTCCCGGACTCCCTGGTCAAGGAATCTACATCCCGGTCTCCATCTCCTGGGGTGAGTCTGTCCACTCTTGTCAAGCTTTGATAGACTCAGGGGCGGCTGGGAACTTTATGGATATTCACTTCGCCCAAAGCATCAATATACCTACTGCACCTCTTGAAGTCCCACTGTCTGTGTCTGCCCTCGATGGCCAAGCGTTAGGTGATGGAAGAGTCACCCAAGTTACTTCTCCAGTTTTCCTCCAGTCTCAAGGTCACAAGGAAGAAATATCCCTGCACCTGATTCCTTCACCTGAGTTCCCAGTTATTCTAGGCCTTCCTTGGCTTACTCGCCACAACCCTCGCATAGACTGGGTAACAAGCCAGGTTGTGGAATGGGGCCCTGCATGCCATGCCTCTTGTCTGCTCTCTAGCTCTCCTGTGTCTCCTGCCGAGCCCCCTGATCTCACCGAGTTATCTCAAGTTCCCACAGAGTACTGGGATCTCAAGGAGGTATTCAGCAAGAGCAGGGCCGCCGTTCTTCCTCCGCACCGGGCCTACGACTGTGCCATCGACTTGCTCCCTGGGACTACCCCTCCTCGTGGCAGACTGTTTTCACTCTCTCAGCCAGAACGCAAGGCCATGGAGGAATACCTCAAAGATGCCCTGGTCTCTGGGTTTATTCGACCCTCCACTTCACCTGCTGGAGCCGGCTTCTTCTTTGTCGGCAAGAAGGATGGGGGGCTCCGACCATGTATTGATTACAGGGGCCTGAATAAGATCACTGTGCGCAACCGATATCCCCTTCCGCTGATGTCCACAGCTTTCGACCTGCTCCAAGGCGCCACCGTCTTCACCAAGTTGGACCTACGGAACGCATACCACCTCATCCGTATCCGACAGGGAGACGAGTGGAAGACTGCCTTTAACACCCCGTCTGGGCACTACGAATACCAGGTGATGCCCTTCGGACTCACCAACGCACCAGCTGTTTTTCAGGCCCTAATCAACGACGTCTTAAGGGACATGATTAACCTATACGTTTTTGTCTACCTCGACGACATCCTTATCTTTTCCAAGACCGTGCAGGAGCACCGCCACCATGTCCGCCAGGTTCTCCAGAGGCTGCTACAGAACAATCTGTTCGCCAAGGCCCAGAAATGCGAATTTCATGTTCCCGAGGTCTCCTTTCTGGGATTTATTGTACGGACAGGCCAACTCCAAATGGACCCTGCCAAGACCCTGGCCGTCCGGGATTGGCCTACTCCCAAGTCCGTTAAGGAGGTTCAGCGGTTCTTAGGATTCGCTAACTTCTACCGCAAGTTCATCAGGAACTTCAGTTCTGTGGCAGCACCCATGTCAGACCTCACCAAAGGGACAGGTGGATCTTATGGCTGGTCTCCTCAGGCAGAAAAGGCGTTCAAAGACCTCAAGGACCGCTTCTGCACGGCACCCATTCTGGTTCTCCCGGACACCTCCCAACCATTCATCGTGGAGGTGGACGCCTCGGACAGTGGTGTCGGCGCGGTGCTCTCTCAACGTTCGGAAGGAAAGCTGCACCCCTGCGCTTACTTCTCCCACCGCCTGAGTCCTGCTGAGTCCCGGTACGATGTGGGGGATCGAGAACTGCTAGCGGTCAAACTGGCCCTTGAGGAGTGGAGGCACTGGCTGGAGGGAGCACAACATCCATTCCTGGTTTGGACTGACCACAAGAACCTGGAGTACCTCCAGCAAGCCAAGAGACTGAACCCTCGACAGGCTAGGTGGGCCCTGTTTTTCAGTCGGTTTGACTTCACCCTCTCATACCGCCCCGGCTCCAAGAACACCAAACCTGACGCACTGTCCAGACTGTTCTCTGCCACTAACAGGGAGAATGAAGTCGGGCCTATTATCCCTGTGTCCCGGATTGTGGCCCCTGTCCGCTGGGGTATTGAGGAGGCTGTCCGACGAGCCCAACGCCAGGACCCCGGTCCTGGGACGGGGCCACCAGGCCTCTTGTACGTCCCACATCAAGCCCGGGCCAAGGTTCTCCAGTGGGGTCACTCTTCCCCTCTCACCGCCCACCCGGGAGCTCGGAGGACCCTGGACTTCCTGAAAAGACGCTTCTGGTGGCCTAACATGGAGAAGGAAGTAAGGTCATTTGTCCTGTCCTGTGAGGTTTGCACCAGAACCAAGAACCCACGACAGCGTCCCCAGGGTCTCCTGCATCCTCTGACCATTCCCCGGCGTCCCTGGTCCCACGTGGCAGTCGACTTTATCACGGGTCTCCCTGAGTCACAAGGTAACACGGTCATTTTGGTCTTAGTTGACAGATTCTCCAAGGCCTGCCGCTTCATACCACTGTGCAAACTCCCCTCTGCTCTTGAAACTGCGAAACTTTTGTTTAATCATGTCTTCCGAGTCTTTGGTCTTCCACAGGACATCGTCTCAGACCGAGGGCCCCAGTTCTCCTCCCGAGTGTGGCACGGGTTCTGCAAGGTCATCGGAGCCACTGCCAGCCTCTCCTCTGGGTTTCACCCACAGTCCAATGGTCAGACGGAGAGGCTCAACCAGGACCTGGAAACCACCCTGCGAGGCCTGGCTATGGATAACCCGACATCGTGGAGCACCTGGCTGCCATGGGCGGAGTACGCCCACAACACCCTGCAGTCATCGGCCACCAAGCTGTCGCCATTCCAGTGCCAATTCGGGTTCCAGCCACCTCTGTTCCCGGACCAGGAGGAGGACGCGGGGGTGCCCTCGGTCAACCAATATGTGAGACGGTGTCGCAAGACCTGGAGCAAGGTCAGGAAGACCCTCATACAGACCTCCAGAACCAACCAGACTCAGGCCAACCGCCATAGAAGACCTGCACACGCTTTCCGCCCTGGGCAGCGTGTTTGGCTGTCCACTAAGGACCTTCCACTGCGGGTGGAGAACCGCAAGCTTGCTCCTCGCTACATTGGCCCCTTCAAGGTGGTGCGCAGGGTGAACCCTGTCTCCTACCGGCTCCAGTTGCCCCGGACTCTGAGGATCAACCCCACTTTCCATGTTTCCCTGTTACGGCCCGTACTGACGTCTACGTATGCCCCTGCCCCTAGGAACCCTCCACCCCCCCGCATCTTCCAGGGGCAGACTGTGTTCACTGTGAATCGCCTGCTTGACTCCCGCCGGGTCCGCGGCGGGTTGCAATATCTGGTGGACTGGGAGGGCTATGGTCCTGAGGAGCGCTGCTGGGTTCCTGCTCGGGATGTCCTTGATAAAGAACTATGTCGGGACTTCCATTCGGCCCATCCGGATCGCCCTGGGAACGTCAGGAGACGCTCCTAGAGGGGGGGGTCCTGTTAGGACTAGGACTGTTTTGGCCTCTAGAGGCCGCTGTTATTTCCTTTTCATGTCGTGTTTATTTTGGCCTCTAGAGGCCGCCACTGTTCCTGTGTTTTGTGTTTGTGTTAATTGCCTAATTATCTTCACCTGTGTCCTTAATTAGTTTGTCTATTTATACCCCTGAGTTCAGTCCTCTTGTCACGGAGTCTTTGTGCTGTTATGTTTATCTCCAGTTTCCTTTGTACTGTGTTTTTTGATCTTCTTAGCTTTTGAATTTTTGCACTTTGCTTTTCTTTTGGATTATACTCTTTGGTTTTTTTTTGTCTTTTGTTTTGCCCTGTATATAGTGTATATAGTTTAAATAAACCTTTTGATTCTTTTTCTACTTCCGCCTCACGCCTCTGCATTTGAGTCATCCCCCTGGTGGCCTAGTGGGGGTTTGCTGGATTATCACACCAACGAACCAGGTTCGAATCCCAGCAAAACCCTAACAAATATCATGGTCAGCAAACCATTTGGTAGTAGTTTTGGCACTGTGGGTAGGTGCTAAGTCCTGCTGGAAAAGGAAATCAGCATATCCAAAAAGCTCATCAGCAGATGTAAGCATGAAGTGCTCTAAAATCTCCTGGTAGATGGCTGTGTTGACTTTGGACTTGATAAAATACAGTTGTGGCAGTGGGGGCATGGTCAAGCGTCGGTCTGTGACCAGAGGGCGGAGTCAGGGAAGGTAAGGGGCAGAATCACTGCACCTGATGTTGGTTAATCTGTGTTTGTGTGTCTTCCCCAGTGACCGCGCCATATATAAGGAGAGAGAGAGAGCAGAGGAAGGAAGCTCCCTCCCATCCACAACGCATGTGTGTGTGTGTAGAGTGTGTGATAGTGTGAGTGAGTAAGTAAAAGCTGAAAAGCTAAATTAAGTAAAATAAAAAGTTTCTTTGTGGAACTTAATCCTGGCCTGCCGTCTTTCTGTGCTCCACCCATACGAACTGCTACAGTGGTGCCGAAACCCGGGAATTCAAGCACAGGAAGAACAGCCCCATGGAGTCCCCCCCCTTCGCAAACCTGGTCCACGCCCTCGCCACAGCCCAGCAGAGCCAGCACCAGGCGCTAGTCACCCTCCGAAAGGAGCAGGAGCACCGACAGGCATTCCGGCACCTCCTCGTGTTGGCGGGGTCCACCACCTCCACCGCCATGGGCCCTTCTCCCCTCACCCTCACTAAGATGGGCCCACATGATGACCCCGAGGCCTTCCTCACGCTCTTCGAGCAGGCAGCAGAGGCCTTGGGCTGGCCAGTGGAACAGCGCACGGCGCGCCTCCTCCCCCTGCTAACGGGCGAGGCGCAGCTGGCCACGCTACAGCTCCCCGCCAATTGCCAGCTGGTCTACGCGGACCTTCGCCGGGCCGTCCTCCAGTGGGTGGGGCGCACCCCTGAACAACAGCGACAGCGCTTCCGCGCTCTGCATCTGGAGGAAGTCGGCCGGCCGTTTGCGTTTGGCCAGCAGCTCTGGGACGCCTGCTGGCGGTGGTTGAGGGCCGACAACCGCGACGCTGAGGGGATCATCGATCAGGTGGTACTGGAGCAGTTCATCGCCCACCTACCAGAGGGAACCACAGAGTGGGTCCAGTGCCACCGCCTGGCGTCGCTGAATCAGGCCATCTAGTTGGTGGAGGACCATTTGGTGGCTGTTCCGACAGCAGGACAGTGGACATCCTCTTCTTCCCTCTTCTCTCTCTCTCTCTCCCCCTCTCTCCTCCTGTGTCTCGTCCTCGCCCCGTTCCCCCACCGTGGAGGCGGGGGCTGCCCCACACCAGCCGGTCTGTCACACCCGCGGTGCCCGCCCATTTTTCCCTTCTGTGTCTGTCTCTTCCCCCCTCAGGTGAGTGAGCCCCAGAGCGCCGGTGCAGAGAGGAAGCCCGGGCCGGTTTGCTGGCGCTGCGGGGTGTTAGGATTTTGCTGGGATTCGAACCTGGTTCGTTGGTGTGATAATCCAGCAAACCCCCACTAGGCCACCAGGGGGATAACTCAAATCCCAGAGGCAGAGGCGTGAGGCGGAAGTAGAAGAAGTATCAAAAGGTTTATTTATACTATATACACTATATACAATCCAGCGCAAAACAAAAAACAAAAAAAAAAACCAAAGAGTATAATCCAACACTGGGAAGACAAAGGGAAAAATAAAATATCCAAAAGTTCAAAGTCCAAAAAGGAAAAGGCAAAAATGCAAAAGCTCAGAAGATCCAAAAACACAGTCACTACTAAATCCAAAAGAAAAGCAAAGTGCAAAACAAAGAACACAGTACAGAGGAAACTGGAGATAAACGTAACAGCACAAAGACTCCGTGATAAGAGGACTGAACTCAGGGGGTATAAATACACAAACTAAATTGAACACAGGTGAAGATAATCAGGACTAAACAGGCAATTAACAAAAACACAAAACACAGGAACAGTGGCGGCCTCTAGAGGCCAAAATAAACATGACATGAAAAGGAAATAACAGCGGCCTCTAGAGGCCAAAACAGTCCTAGTCCTAACAGGACCCCCCCCCTAGGAGCGTCTCCTGACGTTCCCAGGGCGATCCGGATGGGCCGAATGGAAGTCCCGACACAGTTCTTTATCTAGGACATCCCGAGCAGGAACCCAGCAGCGCTCCTCAGGACCATAGCCCTCCCAGTCCACCAGATATTGCAACCCGCCACGGACCCGGCGGGAGTCAAGCAGGCGATGCACAGTGAACACAGTCTGACCCTGGAAGATGCGGGGGGGTGGGGGGTTCCTAGGGGCAGGGGCATACGTAGACGTCAGTACGGGCTGCAACAGGGAAACATGGAAAGTTGGGTTGATCCTCAGAGTCCGGGGCAACTGGAGCCGGTAGGAGACAGGGTTCACCCTGCGCACCACCTTGAAGGGGCCAATGTAGTGAGGAGCAAGCTTGCAGTTCTCCACCCGCAGCGGAAGGTCCTTAGTGGACAGCCAAACCCGCTGCCCAGGGCAGAAAGCGTGTGCAGGTCTTCTATGGCGGTTGGCCTGAGTCTGGTTGGTTCTGGAGGTCTGTATGAGGGTCTTCCTGACCTTACTCCAGGTCTTGCGACACCGTCTCACATATTGGTTGACCGAGGGCACCCCCGCATCCTCCTCCTGGTCCGGGAACAGAGGTGGCTGGAACCTGAATTGGCACTGGAATGGCGACAGCTTGGTGGCCGATGACTGCAGGGTGTTGTGGGCGTACTCCGCCCATGGCAGCCAGGTGCTCCACGATGTCGGGTTATCCATAGCCAGGCCTCGCAGGGTGGTTTCCAGGTCCTGGTTGAGCCTCTCCGTCTGACCATTGGACTGTGGGTGAAACCCAGAGGAGAGGCTGGCAGTGGCTCCGATGACCTTGCAGAACCCGTGCCACACTCGGGAGGAGAACTGGGGCCCTCGGTCTGAGACGATGTCCTGTGGAAGACCAAAGACTCGGAAGACATGATTAAACATAAGTTTCGCTGTTTCAAGAGCAGAGGGGAGTTTGCACAGTGGTATGAAGCGGCAGGCCTTGGAGAATCTGTCAACTATGACCAAAATGACCGTGTTACCTTGTGACTCAGGGAGACCCGTGATGAAGTCGACTGCCACGTGGGACCAGGGATGCCGGGGAATGGTCAGAGGATGCAGGAGACCCTGGGGACGCTGTTGTGGGTTCTTGGTTCGGGTGCAAACCTCACAGGACAGGACAAATGACCTTACTTCCTTCTCCATGTTAGGCCACCAGAAGCGTCTTTTCAGGAAGTCCAGGGTCCTCCGAGCTCCCGGGTGGGCGGTGAGAGGGGAAGAGTGACCCCACTGGAGAACCTTGGCCCGGGCTTGATGTGGGACATACAAGAGGCCCGGTGGCCCCGTCCCAGGACCGGAGTCCTGGCGTTGGGCTCGTCGGACAGCCTCCTCAATACCCCAGTGGACAGGGGCCACAATCCGGGACACAGGGATAATAGGCCCTACTTCATTCTCCCTGTTAGTGGCAGAGAACAGCCTGGACAGTGCGTCAGGTTTGGTGTTCTTGGAGCCAGGGCGGTACGAGAGGGTGAAGTCAAACCGACTGAAAAACAGGGCCCACCTAGCCTGTCGAGGGTTCAGTCTCTTGGCTTGCTGGAGGTACTCCAGGTTCTTGTGGTCAGTCCAAACCAGGAATGGATGTTGCGCTCCCTCCAGCCAATGCCTCCACTCCTCAAGGGCCAGTTTGACCGCTAGCAGTTCTCGATCCCCCACATCGTACCGGGACTCCGCAGGACTCAGGTGGTGGGAGAAGTAAGCGCAGGGGTGCAGCTTTCCTTCCGAACGTTGAGAGAGCACCGCGCCGACACCACTGTCCGAGGTGTCCACCTCCACGATGAATGGTTGGGAGGTGTCCGGGAGGACCAGAATGGGTGCCGTGCAGAAGCGGTCCTTGAGGTCTTTGAACGCCTTTTCCGCCTGAGGAGACCAGCCATAAGATCCACCTATCCCTTTGGTGAGGTCTGACATGGGTGCTGCTACAGAACTGAAGTTCCTGATGAACTTGCGGTAGAAGTTAGCAAATCCTAAGAACCGCTGAACCTCCTTAACGGACTTGGGAGTAGGCCAGTCCCGGACGGCCAGGGTCTTGGCAGGGTCCATTTGGAGTTGGCCTGTCCGTAAAATAAATCCCAGAAAGGAGACCTCGGGAACATGAAATTCGCATTTCTGGGCCTTGGCGAACAGATTGTTCTGTAGCAGCCTCTGGAGAACCTGGCGGACATGGTGGCGGTGCTCCTGCACGGTCTTGGAAAAGATAAGGATGTCGTCGAGGTAGACAAAAATGTACAGGTTAATCATGTCCCTTAAGACATCGTTGATCAGGGCCTGAAAAACAGCTGGTGCGTTGGTGAGTCCGAAGGGCATCACCTGGTATTCGTAGTGCCCAGACGGGGTGTTAAAGGCAGTCTTCCACTCGTCTCCCTGTTGGATACGGATGAGGTGGTATGCGTTCCGTAGATCCAACTTGGTGAAGACGGTGGCACCTTGGAGCAGGTCGAAAGCAGTGGACATCAGCGGAAGGGGATATCGGTTGCGCACAGTGATCTTGTTCAGGCCCCTGTAGTCAATACATGGTTGGAGCCCCCCATCCTTCTTGCCGACAAAGAAGAAGCCGGCACCAGCAGGTGAGGTGGAGGGTCGAATGAACCCAGAGACCAGGGCATCTTTGAGGTATTCCTCCATGGCCTTGCGTTCTGGCTGAGAGAGGGAAAACAGTCTGCCACGAGGAGGGATAGTCCCAGGGAGCAAGTCGATGGCACAGTCGTAGGCCCGGTGCGGAGGAAGAATGGCGGCCCTGCTCTTGCTGAATACCTCCTTGAGATCCCAGTACTCTGTGGGAACTTGAGATAACTCGGTGAGATCAGGGGGCTCGGCAGGAGACACAGGAGAGCTAGAGAACAGACAAGAGGCATGGCATGCAGGGCCCCATTCCACAACCTGGCTTGTTACCCAGTCTATGTGAGGGTTGTGGCGAGTAAGCCAAGGAACGCCTAGAATAACTGGGAACTCAGGTGAAGGAATCAGGTGCAGGGATATTTCTTCCTTGTGACCTTGAGACTGGAGGAAGACTGGAGAAGTAACTTGGGTGACTCTTCCATCACCTAACGCTTGGCCATCGAGGGCAGACACAGACAGTGGGACTTCAAGAGGTGCAGTCGGAATATTGATGCTTTGGGCGAAGTGAATATCCATAAAGTTCCCAGCCGCCCCTGAGTCTAACAAAGCTTGACAAGAGTGGACAGACTCACCCCAGGAGATGGAGACCGGGATGTAGATTCCTTGGCCAGGGAGTCCGGGAGAGAGGGTAGGCCCCGTCACAACCCTCCCTCGGCTGGACGGGGCGGTCCTTTTCCCAAGAGTTCGGGACATGATGCTCGGAAGTGACCAGGCTTGCCACAGTAGATGCAGCACTTGTCCCTCCTTCTGCGCTCCCTCTCAGATGCGGAGAGGCGAGTACGACCCACTTGCATGGGTTCTGGACAGTCACTGAAGGAGGTAGACGGTTTCCAGGTAGAGGTAGGGAGGCTGGGAGGGCTCAAGGCTTGGTGGCGTTCTCTCATCCTGTTGTCCAGACGAATAGCATGTGAGATGAGGGTTTTGAGGTCACTTGGGCATCCAATAGAGGCCAGACCGTCCTTGATGGGGTCAGACAGACCATGGTGGAAGGCTGACACCAGGGCAGTCTCGTTCCATCCACTTACTGCTGCGAGCGTTTGGAACGAGATGGCGTAATCTGCGATGCTTCCTCCTTGCCGGATGGACATGAGCTTTCGGGCTGCATCGGTACTGATGTCCGCCTGATCGAAGACCCAAAGCATCTCTTCAGAAAACAGCTGGAAATCAAGGCACTCAGGTCCCTGTCTTTGCCAGATAGCAGTAGCCCAGGCTTGTGCCTTACCAGCTAATAAGGTGATCACAAAGGCAATCTTCCGGCGATCCGTAGTGTAGGTGGTAGGCTGAAGCTCAAAGGTGAGTTGACACTGGGTAAGGAACTCTCGGCACTCACTGTGCTTGCCGTCGTCCCTCTGTGGTGCAGGAAGGCTGGGTTCATGAGGTGAAGAAGGCAGCATAGCAGGAGGCACAGGAGCAGGAGCGGGAGCTGGATCAGGAGATGCAGGCAGAGATGTCAGCTGTGCCAGGGTTTTCCCGATTTGCTGAAGCAGTTCCTCATGGCGAGCAAGGGCCTCACGTTGGCTGGTGAGCGTACGTCCATGAGCGTCCATGGTCGCTCCAAAGCGTGTCAAAGCTGCCGTAATTCCCTGAAGGTTGGCCGGGTAGACAGTTGAAGCAGCCTCTGCTGAGTCAGTCATGACGGAGTCTTTCTGTTAGGATTTTGCTGGGATTCGAACCTGGTTCGTTGGTGTGATAATCCAGCAAACCCCCACTAGGCCACCAGGGGGATGACTCAAATGCAGAGGCGTGAGGCGGAAGTAGAAAAAGTATCAAAAGGTTTATTTATACTATATACACTATATACAATCCAGGGCAAAACAAAAAACAAAGAGTATAATCCAACACTGGGAAGACAAAGGGAAAAATAAAATATCCAAAAGTTCAAAGTCCAAAAAGGAAAAGGCAAAAATGCAAAAGCTCAGAAGATCCAAAAACACAGTCACTACTAAATCCAAAAGAAAAGCAAAGTGCAAAACAAAGAACACAGTACAGAGGAAACTGGAGATAACAGCACAAAGACTCCGTGACAAGAGGACTGAACTCAGGGGGTATAAATACACAAACTAAATTGAACACAGGTGAAGATAATCAGGACTAAACAGGCAATTAACACAAACACAAAACACAGGAACAGTGGCGGCCTCTAGAGGCCAAAATAAACATGACATTAAAAGGAAATAACAGCGGCCTCTAGAGGCCAAAACAGTCCTAGTCCTAACACGGGGAGCCGGGCCACCTCCAACAGCAGTGCTTGGCGATGGAAGTGGGCGCGGTGGTTCGGATCCCCGACGCGCCAGGAGCTGCTCTCGATTGGGCCGGGGCGTATCACATACCGGTGAGTATCTAAGGGGATGCATATCAGGCTTTGGTGGACTTGGGCTGTAATCAGACCTCAATTCACCAAATCCTGATGCAAGGCGAGGCATTGGGGGGGGCACAGGGGGTGAAGGTGTTGTATGTGCACGGGGATGTTCACAGCTACCCTTTAGTTTCAGTCCACATTTTTTTCCGAGGGGAAAAATTTAGAGTAAAGGCGGCGGTTAATCCTCGCCTCGCCCACTCGATAATTTTGGGGACTGATTGGCTGGGATTCGGGGTGTTAATGAGCCATCTAGTGAAGGGTGGGTCCTGCCGTAATTCAGCAGGGGGAGGTCCCAGTGTGGCTTTGGTGGGAGCAGCTGTCACAGAGCTGTCTACATCATCTCCGCATCAGAGTGAGGAGCAGCAGGCTCCTCCTCCCTCTCTCGGGGAATCCCTTGGGGATTTCCCGTTAGAGCAATCGCGAGACGAGTCTCTGCGGCATGCGTTTGACCAAGTGAGAGTAATCGATGGTCAAACACTCCAGCCAAACGCCACCCTGTCCTTCCCCTATTTTTCTATTATGAAGGATAGGTTATACCGAGTGACACAGGACACTCAGACTAAAGAGCAAGCTTTTGATTCCAAAGAGCCACCGGGAATTGGTATTCCAGGCGGCTCACTTTAATCCCATGGCTGGACACTTAGGGCAGGATAAGACACTAGCCCGACTAATGGCCTGGTTCTATTGGCCAGGGATTCGCGGCGATGTCCGAAGGTAGTGTATGGCGAATGCCAGTTAGTAAATCCAGCGGCCATTCCGGAAGCGCCTTTGCACCCTCTCCCATTAATTGAGACCCCGTTCGAAAGAATTGGGATGGATCTCGTCGGGCCATTAGATCAGTCAACACGAGGGTACCGCTTTATTTTAATTCTGGTGGACTATGCAACGCGATACCCGGAAGCAGTGCCTCTTCGCAATATCTCAGCACGCAATATTGCAGAAGCGCTCTTCCGCGTCATCTCCTGAGTTGGAATCCTGAAAGAGATTCTGACTGACCAAGGCACCTTGTTTATGTCACGTACACTGAATGAACTGTATGGGTTATTAGGTATTAAGCTGATCCGCACCGGTGTTTATCACCCACAAACGGACGGTTTAGTTGAATGGTTTAATCGCACCCTCAAAAATATAATTAAAATATTTGTAAGTGAGGACGCACGTAATTGGGATAAATGGCTCGAACTCTTGTTATTTGCAGTGCGAGAGGTCCCCCAAGCCTCCACGGGGTTCTCCCCATTCGAATTGTTATATGGGCGTAAGCCGCGCGGCATTCTAGATGTGCTGTGAGAAAATTGGGAGGAGGGACCTTCGCCCAGTAAAAATCAAATTCAATACATTATGGACCTGCACGCAAAACTCCACACACTCACACACCTCCAGGAGAATTTGCGGCAGGCCCAAGAATGGCAAACCCGCCTGTACGACGGGGTACGCGCCTTAGGGAGTTCGCACCGGGAGATAAAGTTCTCATACTGTTGCCCACATCGAGCTCCAAATTAATCACCAAGTGGCAAGGACCCTTTGAGGTCACACGGCGAATTGGGGATGTTGACTACAAGGTGAGGCGAATGGACAGGGGTGGGGTGCTACAGGTTTACCACCTCAATCTGCTCAAACTCTGGAATGAGGAGGTCCCCGTGGCGTTGGTGTCGGTGGTTCCGGAGAAGGCGGAGCTGGGGTCGGAGGTTCAAAAGGGAACATTGGCATTGCGTACCTCTCCGGTCCCCTGTGGAGACCACCTCTCCCCGACCCAACTTGCAGAGGTCGCCCAGTTGCAGACCAAGTTTTCGGATGTGTTCTCACCCCTGCCCAGCCGCACCGACCTCATAGAGCACCACATTGAGACGCCCCCGGGGGTGGTAGTGTGCAGCCACCCTTACAGGCTACCTGAACACAAGAAAAAAGTGGTTCGGGAAGAACTTGAGGCCATGCTCGAAATGGGCATCATCGAGGAGTCCCACAGTGACTGGAGCAGCCCGGTGGTCTTAGTACCCAAGACAGACGGGTCGGTCCGGTTCTGTGTAGACTATAGAAAAGTCAACATGGTGTCTAAATTCGACGCGTACCCAATGCCTCGTATTGATGAGTTGCTCGATCGACGAGGCACGGCTCACTTTTACTCGACACTGGATTTGACAAAGGGTTATTGGCAGATCCCCTTGACTCCATTATCCCGAGAAAAAACGGCCTTTTCCACACCGTTCGGCTTACACCAGTTTGTCACACTTCCTTTTGGGCTGTTTGGGGTGCCCGCTATGTTCCAGCGACTGATGGATAGGGTCCTCCGCCCCCACGCCACCTATGCGGCCGCGTACCTAGACGATATCATTATTTATAGTAATGACTGGCTGCGGCACCTACAACACCTGAGGGCCGTCCTTAGGTCGCTGAGGCGGGCGGGTCTCACAGCCAACCCGAAGAAGTGTGCGATTGGGCGGGTGGAAGTACGGTATCTGGGCTTCCACTTGGGCAAAGGGCAGGTGCATCCCCAAATTAACAAGACAGCAGCAATTGTGGCCTGCCCGAGGCCCAAGACCAAAAAGGGTGTGAGACAGTTCCTGGGGCTGGCTGGCTACTATCGTAGGTTTATACCTAATTATTCGGACATCACCAGCTCGCTGACTGATCTGACTAAAAAGGGAGCACCAGATCTGGTCCAGTGGATGGAGCAATGCCAGCGGGCTTTCTCTGAAGTGAAGGCTGCACTGTGCAGGGGGCCACTGTTACACTCCCCTGACTTTTCTCTCCCCTTTACATTGTAGACGGACACGTCGGACAGAGGGCTGGGGGCCGTTCTGTCCCAGGAGGTGGAGGGGGAGGACCGCCCCATCCTGTACATAAGCAGGAAGCTGTCAGTGCATGAGGGGCGCTACAGCACCATCGAAAAGGAGTGCCCGGCGATCAAGTGGGTGGTCCTTGCCCTCCGCTACTACCTCCTGGGGTGCTCTTTCACCCTCTGTTCGGACCACGCACCCCTCCAGTGGCTCCACCGCATGAAGGATGCCAATGCGTGGATCACCCGTTGGTATCTGGCACTCCAGCCCTTTAATTTCAAGGTGGTCCACAGGCCGGGGGCGCAGATGGTCGTGGCGGACGTGCAGGCCGGACGTGCAGGCCGGACGGCTGCCCAACCTGAGTGCAGCGGGGGCGTGGTCAAGCATCGGTCTGTGACCAGAGGGCGGAGTCAGGGAAGGTAAGTGGCAGAATCACTGCACCTGATGTTGGATAATCTGTGTTTGTGTGTCTTCCCCAGTGACCGCACCCTATATAAGGAGAGAGAGAGCAGAGGAAGGAAGCTCCCTCCCAACCACAACGCATGTGTGTGTGTGTAGAGTGTGTGATAGTGTGAGTGAGTGAGTAAAAGCTGAAAAGCTAAATTAAGTAAAATAAAAAGTTTCTTTGTGGAACTTGATCCTGGCCTGCTGTCTTTCTGTGCTCCACCCATACGAACTGCTACAACAGTGGACCAACACCAGCAGATGACATGGCACCCCAAATCATCACAGACTGTGGAAACTTCACACTGGGCTTCAAACACCTTGGATTCTGTGCCTCTCCACTCTTCCTCCAGATTCTAGAACTGTGATTTCCAAATTAAATGCAAAATATACTTTCATCTGAAAAGAGGACCTATTTGGACCACTGAGCAACAGTCCATTTCTTTCTCTCCTTAGCCCAGATAAGACACTTCTGACATTGTCTCTGGCTCAGGAGTAGCTTGATATTAGGAATGTGAAAGTTGTATCCCCTTTCTTGAAGATGTCTGTTCGTGATGGGTCTTGATACACTGACACCAGCCTCAGTCCATTCCTTGTGAAGCTCTCCCAAGTTCTTGAATCAACTTTTCTTGACAATCCTCTCAAGACTGCGGCCATCCCTGTTGCTTGTGCACCTTTTCCAGCCACCCTTTTCAGCAATGACCTTTTGTGGCTTACCCTCCTTGTGGAGGGCATCAGTGATCATCTTCTGGACAACAGTCAAGTCAGCAGTGTTCCCCATGATTGTGGTTGTGTGTACTGAACTAGACCGAGAGATACACTGTGTTCATACTGTTTTACTCAAACTCAAAATTAAATATTCTAATATTTTGAGATTTTTTTTTATGTTTTTGTACTGTATGCCATACTGATTAAAATTAAAATAGAAAAATGCTTGAAATATTTTAGTTTATGTGTAATGAGTCTATAATATATAACATTTTCACTTTCTTAAATAACTGATGGAAAATATTGAACTTTTTCACAATATTCTAATTTTCTGAGATGCACTAGTATATTGCTGGGTTTCACATCATGTCACATCCACCTCATTAGTTACTCAAAGCTTTAGCTGGTGGTCTACCAAAGCTCAGTTGACAAAATGTTTGTACAGAGAAGGTGCATTGCTGGCATGAAAAATGCCTTACACTTGCATTGTTTTAGGTTATTCGAATCAATCAAACTGTGAAACTGATAAAAGTTCCTTCAGGGTTCCCTGTGAACTAATAAAAAAGGGTGAACAAACACAGGATTTCACAAAAAGACGTGGAGAAAGGTGGCTCTTGAACCTCTCACTGAAATTGAAGGGAGCCGAGTCGAAGCATACTCAAGTTTGCAGTGATCACTTGGTGAAAGGTTTGTATTTCCCTCTCAGCTCTGGCCTTAGTGTTTTCCAAGTACTTTTCTTGCTATGTGTCATTATTTCACGGTACTTTTTTTAGTCATGAAGCGCTGAAGTCCCCAGCTGTTTCTTTGTTTACTCCTCACAAAGTCCATATGCATGAAGGTTGTGACAAAATTCTTCCCCAGCCGTACAGTTACAATGCGCCATGATCACTTCTCTGTCTTGTTTAATGAAGATCCAGGTCTTTAAAGAGGTTTCTGATGATCTTTGTGAATGATTTACCTGAGAGATAAGAGCCAACACAAGTGAGAATCAAGCCAACTGTTGTTCATTTACACTTCAACTTGCAGTGCTTCATTGTAAAGACACGAACAAAAAGCTTAAAAAAAACATACTTACATGGGCAAAAACAATACAGGATTCATTGGGCAGCAACTTGATCCCGAGGTCCTTTACCCAGACACATACAAAAAAGTTGTAAGCTTCCATACTCTTCCATGCTTTCATCTGTTTTGCGGTGTAGAAGGACGTCTGCAACACCAGATAGTTCGAGATGTTGGGGAACTCGACTGAAGTGTAGTTTTTGAGATCGTATGGCAAATCCTTCTTTCCCAGACTGTAGGGGTCGATTCCATTGCACATAGCAATGTTGTGAACATATCTAAAGTGAGCAGCGGCTTCTAGATTACGAGCATACTCTGATAAGTTATCTCTAGTTGTTTGCACTACGACAGCCATTTAGACCACCAGCCAAGGGCGTGTTTAGCCTAATTTTGGGGGTGCTCAAGCACCCCCAAAAATGAGCTCAGCACCCCCTAGCTCAGCACCCTCAAAAACACTGCTTTTGGACATAATTTTCAGAAATAAGTGCCCTTGCGCACTGCGCAATGAATGTGTGTGTGGGCGTGTGTGTGTTCTTGAATTCACCTGTTACGTGATTGTTCTATGACCAGTAAAATACCTCTCCTCCTTGCGTCCCCTCTGATTGGGTTGCCTGTCTGTGCGAGTGCTTGCTATGACATGGTGTTTTTTTTAACTGGATTCCACGCCGATGAGGAACTCGAAGTAGCACCTGAGTATTACTGGCATAGTGAGATGTGAAGGTATGGACTGGAGTTACAATTGTTAAACACAACACAATAATATACATAATGCAATATAGATGTTCCCTGGTCTATGAACAGAATGATAAAAACGACATTTATCATCCATATCGAGATACTTTTGTGCAGAGCTGGACAAGTGCTACGGTGCTAGACCACCGTGTGTTAGTCAATTTTATTTAATGTAACATAGCGTTTACGTTTGCTTATCATTCTTATCATGCTTATCATGCTTATCAACAAAAAATATAAACTAATGTAAACTAATGTAATATCATAATAATACACACTATTATTACACAATACACAATAACACATTAATTAACAATTACCACTGTTCAAAATGAATAGCTCCAACATTACAAATGCAGTAGTAGGTCTTGTTTAGTTAAAAATATAATGTAAATATTTGTGTCAGTGGTTGTAAATGTGTAGATATCATAGTTTATTGGGTCAGCTTCTGTTAAAACATTGCATAAGTCTAGTCTTGTCTTGTCTAGTCTTCTTGTCTAGTTAAGTCTAGTCTAAATGCGGAATAAACGTGGAAACACTGTCGTTCAAGCCAGGTGCCTCTGTCAGCTCTGGGGGCTAAGCACCCCCAAAGATCAGATGCTAGAATCACCCCTGCCACCAGCTATTTCACTTCCAGTAAAACCACTAAGAAAAGTCACATGACTGAAACCCAGCAATTCCTTGAGAAGGTTGCAACATTGCATAGTATTTAATTTATTCCTTGTTTTCCAATTTAGAAGAATTGTTGTTTTGGCAATAACTAAGGCAATTAGGATAGGTCTAGGATTTGAGATTGGTGGGTTTATTTTTGATAGGTCTCCAAGTAAACAGAAAGATGGAGAGACTGGGATACTATAGTTTGTAATAATTGATAATCTGTTCATGATTTCTTCCCAGAAACGATTAATTGGAGGACAAAGCCAGATGGAGTGAAAATAGTTATCTGGGATACATTTTTTTCAGTGCAAACGAGTCAGAGTCTGTGAAACTCATTCTATACAAACTGTTTTGGGTGTAATGTGTTCTGTGGATTGTCTTATCCTGTATTAGTTGTAAGTTGGTATTGCTGGTCATGATAAAGATGTTCCTAGAGATTTTAATCCAGCTTTCTGTGTCAAGAGTGGTTGGCAGGTCTTTTTCCCAGGCTTTAATTCAGAAGGAGAGTGTCAAATCTACAGCAGAAATTAATCACTGAGTAGTTTCTTATCACACTACAGTTTGGCATCTATTATTTTTTCATATTTGTTATCCATTTAGAGTTACAGTTAACATTGTGGAATGTCAATGAAACAAGTTCTTACTGTATGATATAGCATTGAATTTTGAACTGAATTGTTTTATTCATTATTAAAATGACATTGTATAAAAATGATATAATAACATCATAATAAATGTATAACACAATAAAGTGCAAGCACTAATTTCAATTGTGGTCCAAAAGGAATTATATGATCAACATGGGAACTACAGTGGTGCTTGAAAGTTTGTGAACCCTTTAGAATTTTCTATATTTCTGCATAAATATGACCTAAAACATCATCAGATTTTTCACACAAGTCCTAAAAGTAGATAAAGAGAACCCAGTTAAACAAATCAGACAAAATATTATACTTGGTCATTTATTTATTGAGGAAAATGATCCAAAATTACATATCTGTGAATAGTAAAAGTATGTGAACAGCTAGGATTAGCAGTTAATGTGAAGGTGAAATTAGAGTCAGGTGTTTTCAATCAATGGGATGACAATCAGGTGTGAGTGGGCACCCTGTTTTATTTAAAGAACAGGGATCTATCAAAGTCTGATCTTCACAACACATGTTTGTGGAAGTGAATCATGGCATGAACAAACAAGATTTCTGAGGACCTCAGAAAAAGCATTGTTGAGGCTCATCAGGCTGGAAAAGATTACAAAACCATCTCTAAAGAGTTTGGACTCCACCAATCCACAGTCAGACAGATTGTGTACAAATGGAGGAAATTCAAGACCATTGTTACCCTCCACAGGAGTGGTCGACCAACAAAGATCACTCCAAGAGCAAGGCGTGTAATAGTTGACAAGGTCACAAAGGACCCCAGGGTAACTTCTAAGCAACTGAAGGCCTCTCTCACATTGGCTAATGTTAATGTTCATGAGTCCACCATCAGGAGAACACTGAACAACAATGGTGTGCATGGCAGGGTTGCAAGGAGAAAGCCACTGCTCTCCAAAAAGAATACTGCTGCTCATCTGCAGTTTGCTAAAGATCACGTGAACAAGCCAGAAGGCTATTGGAAAAATGTTTTGTGGACGGATGAGACCAAAATAGAACTTTTTGGTTTAAATGAGAAGCATTATGTTTGGAGAAAGTAAAACACTGCATTCCAGCATAAGGACCTTGTCCCATCTGTGAAACATGGTGGTGGTAGTATCATGGTTTGGGCCTGTTTTGCTGCATCTGGGCCAGGATGGCTTGCCATCATTGATGGAACAATGAATTCTGAATTATACCAGCGAATTCTAAAGGAAAATGTCAGGACATCTGTCCATGAACTGAATCTCAAGAGAAGGTGGGTCATGCAGCAAGACAACAACCCTAAGCACACAAGTTGTTCTACCAAAGAATGTTTAAAGAAGAATAAAGTTAATGTTTTGGAATGGCCAAGTCAAAGTCCTGACCTTAATCCAATCAAAATATTGTGGAAGGACCTGAAGCGAGCAGTTCATGTGAGGAAACCCACCAACATCCCAGAGTTGAAGCTGTTCTGTACGGAGGAACGGGCTAAAATTCCTCCAAACTGGTGTGCAGGACTGATCAACAGTTACCGCAAACGTTTAGTTGCAGTTATTGCTGCACAAGGGGGTCACACCAGATACTGAAAGCAAAGGTTCACATACTTTTGCCACTCACAGATATGTAATATTGGATAATTTTCCTCAATAAATAAATGACCAAGTATAATATATTTGTCTCATTTGTTTAACTGGGTTCTCTTTATCTACTTTTAGGACTTGTGTGAAAATCTGATGATGTTTTAGGTCATATTTATGCAGAAATATAGAAAATTCTAAAGGGTTCACAAACTTTCAATCACCATTGTAAAGTTAGAGCATACAATTACAATAAGTAAATGTTTAATATCGAATAAACACTGATGACTCCTGAGAACCAGAACTGTTGAATAAAAATTCTTTAACCTGAGGTTCTGTAGCAGCTATAAACAGTCGTTCCACCACCAGCATCTCTTATTTCTCTCTCTTCAAATTAATAAGGTTAAAAAAAAAACAGTTTAACTTGTGTTACTGAGAAAACACAAAGAAGTGTAAACTCCACTGTCCCGAAGACGTCTGAAAACTTAAAGCTACAGCTTCATATCTGACTGGTACACAGCGCTGACACTGGAGACTCCTTCCAGAAACATTACAGAAACACATTTCTCCTGACAGAAAACATCAGATCTGTTGTGTATCTATAGAAACGACAGATGAGATTGAACAAATACCTGGGATCTGACCCTGAAACTAATGGAAAAGATTGGAATTGGGTTTGGAAAAGATATTTTTGGAACTGGAAATGTTTACATGTAAAGAGATTTGATTATATGTTTCAATAGGATTGATTTTATTGTATTTATATTTCGTCATATTTGCAGTGAAAGCATGGAGTTGTGTGTTCAGCTCCATATTTTTTCCTGCTTTTTCTTAAAATAATGCTTCAGTTAAAACATATTAAAAAGTGGCATCATGCCGTCTCTAATAGAAACCAAAACATATCAGAAGAAATGCATTAATATAAACCTATCGGAGGTTTAGTTATAGAAAAAGAAACTCAGACTGCAGAATTCAGCAGCAGTAATGTGGTGTTAAACAGTTTGATTAATCTCCAGATGTCTCGGCGTTTCTCCCACACAGAAGCTGCAGCTGAAGAATGCGTGATGAAGAGAGTTTGCAGCTCGTGTGGATGAGAATAAAGAGCCTCAGTGTGTCGAGCTCGGCTGTCTCTCAGTGCCACAATGCAGCCGGGACAATGAGAGCGCCTTCACTGACCCCGTGTGAAAAAAAGAAAACGCTCTGAGCCTCAGAGAGAGGGGGCTTTCACTCGCCTATTGTCTGACAGCCTTCACACAAACAATAGCAGATTTAAGCGCTTATCTGAGTGCACACACGTTTACTACACAACCCAACACTCTCAGATCGTTACACTCATACAGACTGTTATTAAACCTTATAACGAGATCAAACTCATCACACAAACATGAGAAGAATGATCTTAAACTATTACCCTTTCATTCAAATACATGTTCATGAAATTGTTTGAGTACTACATTAGTATAATTCCTGTCACCAAAACTCATAAACGCCATATAAACACTTTATACATCGAACATCTGTACTGCAGTTTCCAGTTTAAACAAATTCTGTGAACATGCTAATTAATATTCAATTAAACACCTCCATGCTCCGCCCTCTTTCACTGATAAACCCTCTGAATTTACATAATGCAAAATGATTGGCTCTTCCATTTTTGGTGATGATGCAATCATCTGGTCTGTCTCTTTAAGGAATGGAACTAACAAAAACAAACAAACAAACAAACAAACACGCAATCTGCAAATTTAATCTGAAAGTACTTAATCATCATAGATTAGCTTTATAAACATTGGTGACATTAAATTACCAAATTGGTCAATTAAATAATTAACAATTAATTATTTGATTAGTTAATTTGTTTAATTAATGGTTTAATAGATTAAACCATTCATTTGATTGAATATTTTAAGAATAAAACTACAAATAAAAGCAAAAAGATATTTTGGCAATAAAATCTAATTTCTTTTTTCCAAATAAGATTCATTCATTCATTCATTCATTCACTGATGTTTTACAACAAACAAACTAATAAATAAATAAATAAATAAATTAATTAATTAATTCATCATCCCCTGTGACAACTGAAATATATATATATATATATATATATATATATATATATATATATATATATATATATATGCGGCTAGAGATAATGAGATGAGAATGAGATTTTATTTATATATATATATATATATATATATATATGGGCGGCACGGTGGTGTAGTGGTTAGCGCTGTCGCCTCACAGCAAGAAGGTCCTGGGTTCGAGCCCCGGGGCCGGCGAGGGCCTTTCTGTGTGGAGTTTGCATGTTCTCCCCGTGTCCGCGTGGGTTTCCTCCGGGTGCTCCGGTTTCCCCCACAGTCCAAAGACATGCAGGTTAGGTTAACTGGTGACTCTAAATTGACCGTAGGTGTGAATGTGAGTGTGAATGGTTGTCTGTGTCTATGTGTCAGCCCTGTGATGACCTGGCGACTTGTCCAGGGTGTACCCCGCCTTTCGCCCATAGTCAGCTGGGATAGGCTCCAGCTTGCCTGCGACCCTGTAGAAGGATAAAGCGGCTAGAGATAATGAGATGAGATGATATATATATATATATATATATATATATGAAAAAAAATGTGTATACATTTTTGGAAGCTATATAGATTTATTTTTTTCGTGGTGCGGTTTCCATCAAATCCTGCGCTCTGATTGGCTGGCGAGTGGGTCCGTATCCTACGTACCGTTACAGTTACGGACCTCTGGCAACTCACTCGTTCACAACAACAACAAACATAGTAGAATTTTTTGTCAACATTCATCTTTTTTTTTATAAGATTTATTTATAAGATTATCAAAAATCTTATACATTTTTGCCCGCATT
The DNA here is from genome assembly GCF_027579695.1 of Neoarius graeffei. NCBI lineage: Eukaryota > Metazoa > Chordata > Actinopteri > Siluriformes > Ariidae > Neoarius > Neoarius graeffei. The sequence continues at coordinate 107,089,310 of NC_083573.1, forward strand.
TCTCAGGAGAATAGCATTCATTTTCCATCATGGATAGCAATAATGACAGTCTTCACAGCGAAAGCGAGTTTTACTACCCTGAGGAAGAAGAAATAAAAGAAAACATTTCAGGAGAAAGCTAAAAACCGCTAACTGTTGCTAACGCTGAGCAAAAACATGGCTGAATCCTGAATGACTCCTATTTGTATAAATAGGGGACTACATAGGCAGCAAAATGTAGTTTTTTTCCTGCCATGGAAGTGCACTTGTATACCGAGGAGGAAGCCATTTGCATTACAGCCGTGAATGAGGATTCAAAACGGCGGCTTGGCTCGGTTTCCCCTTTCGGGCGCTCTCGTTTTCTGTTAGAATTTGGTAAAGAAAAAAATAAATATATTATTTACCAGCTTAAGGTCGGTCCGTATGGTGAAATACCGTGACCTCGGCCTTAAATACTGACCTCAGCCCAGAGGCCTCGCTCAGTACTTTCAAGACCTCGGTCATGGTATTTCACCATACGGACCTCCCAACTGGTAAATAACATATATATTTATTCTTTTACATATTATTATTTTTTTTGTTTCATTTTTAATCCTCCATGTGTTCTTCCCTCTCCATTAATGTTTAATAATAACACCAATAATAAAAGAATAAACTTTATTTATACAGAACTTTTCATACACACAGTAACTCAAAGTACCAACAAGTCATAAAAATTGAATGGTAAAATGTAATGCAATAAAGGACCGAGGACAAAATCAAAGATAAAAGATAAAGAAAATACAAATCCAAGAATACAAATGTCGACCAAAATAAAATACATAAAAATAGAATAAAATAAATCAAAAATAAACAAATACAATTAAAATAACTCAAAGAACATTATGAAAAAAATGTAAACAGAAATAATAAATGATATAAACCCCTCAGGAGCACGGTTCTGTTTTATTAAATCTGAGTGTGTTGATTTAAAGGAACAGGATTTATAGACAGTCTCTGATTTATTGAGGTGTTTGAGATATCAGAGAGGATTATGGGAATCAGATGATGGTAAGAGTGTGGGACCCAGAGTGATGGTGGGGGCGGGGCTGGGGGGGGCAAGGGAGGGGCAAGGGCGGTGAGGACACTGGGAGAGATCAACTAATGATGAGAGACACAGTGAACAAAAGGTGAATGGAGGAGAAGGAGTCTGTGTGTGTGTGTGTGTGTGTGTGTGTGTGTGTGTGTGTGTGTGTGTGTGTGTGTGTGTGTGTGTGTGTGTTAAACAGCAGCTGCTCTCTCAGTAAGGAAATCTTTTAAATCTCTGAAATCAGACTCTGTTCTACCCGAGTTAGTGCTCTGTAACTCTCTGCCCAAGCTCGTTTCAGCAAACAGAGTTTTAGGGCTAGTGTTTAAAAAGTTACAGGACAACAAGGAGTAGTTAGAAAAAGTGACAATAACTTTTTAGAGTATGATGAGTTAAAAAAGATTTCAAAAACAAAGATGTACAATTTCAAGGGGCAACAAAATCATAATACGCTGAGGAAAAAAAAAACTTATAATATATGATATTATGAGGAAAAAAGTGCCAGGACTAATTATAGTACTGGTAATTTGTTTGTTTGCTTGTTCGTTTGTTTGTTTGTTCAACCAATACCAAAGTATAACATCACCAAAACATCAACATCCCTCATTTTTCCACAACACTGTTCTTATCTGTACCATTTATATGACTCTCAAAATATTTCATTTATCAAATATTACAGCTTTTTGCAATATGACTTAATTCTCAAAATATTGCATTTTTTATCTTTTGAACAGTGGCTCTAAAGCACTTTTGATGGTCATCAACAAGCTTCAGTCAGAATTCTGGTTGGATATTTGTCCTTTTTTCTTGGTAGAATTGGTAGAGTTCAGTTAAATGTGTGTGTTTCTTGGAACAAACTAAACTTTTAATCAATCACAGTCCATATATTTTCGACAGGGTTGAGGTCAGGACTTGTTTTCAGCTTAATGTTACCCTGCTTTATCCTCCACAACCAGATCTGATGTGTGTTTGGGATCATTGTCCTGTTAGAACACCCGATTGTGTCCAAGTTTCTGATGGTTTGAGGTTTTGCTGAGTAATTCTGAGGTTCTTCATTATTCCATTCAACTCTCAGGGCTGAATATCTCACCTTTACTCCTTTGGTCCATGTGGTCAACTGCAAACTTTTGTTGAGCTTGAAGATGTTGATTTCGAAGCATTAAAACTCACTTGACTGTAGACAGTGACGCCGGTGTTCCAGAAGCTTCCAGTTCATGGCAGGCCTGTTCCTTGGTGGCTCCTGGGATGTTCCTGACCATCCGAACCAATTTCTTTTCAGCTGAGGGAGACAGTTTGGGTCGTCTTCCAGTCAAGTGGCTTGGCAAAATGGCTCCACCTCCCAATCACTTGTACATGTCAAACAAAACTTTTTATATTTTCACAGATAAAATATACAAAGCTGTAGTCAATCATGATCATTAACAGGAAGTACAGAAAAATAGAGTACAGAGGATTTCTGATTCTGTAATACAATACACTGTAAACGAACAGAGAAGAAAAAGTCAATTTAAAGGCATGGCCAATGATGATACGAAATTGCACCAAGCAAAAAAAAAAAGTGGTGCTGGTTGTCCAAGATGGCTACCAACATAAATAATAACATCCCAGCATGCAGCTTGTTCATGTTTATGGATGACTGTGACACACACACTATCTATCTATCTATCTATCTATCTATCTATCTATCTATCTATCTATCTATCTATCTATCTATCTATCTATCGGCTATCACTCGCTAATGAGTAAGATTGTTCTCTTATTTATGTACTCACAGATGGCTGACGAGGTCAATCCTGGACTTGCATACACGGCAGCAATGAGGACACTGGGTAGTGGGCTCCGGGGTAAGAGAGTTGCTGTTACTTGCTTGTCGCTCTTTCCTTCTCTCCCTCCTCCTGGTTGCATCTCAGCATAGGCTTTCTTCATAGTTCTTAGTGCCTTCGGCCACCTGACACTTCCAAACTGGGCATTATTTGGCTAGCCCTTCCCAGTTGTCAATGTCAATGCCACATCTCTTTAGGTTGGACTTGAGATTGTCTTTGAAATGCTTGCATTGGCCATCCTGTGTCCGCTGACCTTCCCAAAGTTGGGAAAACAGAAGTTGCTTTGGTAGGTGATAATCGGGCATCCGTAGGACGTGCCCTGTCCAGAGTAACTGGTTGCGGACAATCATGATTTTGATGCTTGTACTGTTGGCCTCTTCCAAGACACTAGTGTTTGTCCACTTGTCTTGCCAGCTGATATCTAAGATCTTACAAAGACAATGTTGATTGCACTTTTCCAAACTTTTCAGATGACGCCTGTAAGTTGTCCAGATCTCACTTGCGTACAGCAGGGTCGGGATAATGACCATTATCCCATTATCCCGACCCTGTGACACAGACACACACATATACACACACACACACACACTAAACCACATCAGAACATGGCTGAAGTCATGCATGTGTTCTGAGGTTCCAGTTCTCACTTTCAGACAGTCCTGCATTACCTCTTAGCTCCAGTACAGGAGTAAAAAAGTGAACCTCAGACAGCAGGTGCTTCCTGGCTGATCGACTACATTTCAGTCATGTTATGCTAAGTGCACTAGCACAGAAGCTCACAGCTACAATACACTTTTTGTTTGCTTTTTGTATTTACAGTACCTGTAACAGACACACACTCTCTCTCTCTCTCTCTCTCTCTCCTTCATCACTCAGTAGTGCACCATCAGGACTGTGTATGAGAACGTTTTCCTGAGCAGATCCTGAGCGGTCCCAGTACACAATGGCAGTGCAGAGAGCTTATCGGTGAGGCAAGTTAACCATTCCTAAGTGCCGATGTCCGATAAGGGACACAGAGGCTGAGCCACGTCCACAAAGGATGTCTTTGTCACTCTTACCAAAATACACCATTATCCCCAGGATGAGAGCGGGCTTTCCCCTGGCACTAATCCCTGTCCATACATTGGATCGGCTATGTGGATGTGAGAGACCTCTGTTTGCTCCAGACCCAGGTACAGAACACCTTCTCTGTCCCATACAGACGTGTGATGTGTAGGAGCAGGAAGCGGATACAGGCATGTAAGAGGGATGGTAGGTGTGTTACATGGTTAATGTGTGGGCTTGTGGTACAGTGTGTCCTGGTGGGATAAGGTGTTAAGAGGTGTGTGTGTGTGTGTGTGTGTGTGTGTGTGTGTGTGTGTGTGTGTGTGTGTGTGTGTGTGTGTGAGACCAATGCTGCTCTCACTGCACATTTTAGTTGTTTATTAATAAACTCATGAAGTGATTTAGCATGCACTGGGGCAGTTTGCAGTCGAGTGTGAAGTGGCTGGGATGAGAATCAGCACCTCCAAGTCCAAGGCCATGGTTCTCGACCGGAAAAGGGTGGCTTGCCCTCTTCAGGTTGGTGGAGAAGTCCTGTGTCAAGTGGAGGAGTTTGAGTATCTCGGGATCTTGTTCACGAGTGAGGGAAGGATGGAGCATGAGATCGACAGGTGGATTGGTGCAGCCTCCGCAGTGATGCGGTCGCTTTACTGGTCTGTCGTGGTGAAGAAGGAGCTGAGCCAAAAGACGAAGCTCTTGATTTACCAGTCGATCTATGTTCCGACACTCATCTATGGTCATGAGCTTTGGGTAATGACCGAAAGAACAAGATCGCGGATACAAGCGGCCGAAATGAGTTTCCTTCGCAGAGTGGCTGGGCGCTCCCTTAGAGATAGGGTGAGAAGCACAGTCACTCGGGAGGAGCTCGGAGTAGAGCCGCTGCTCCTCCACATCGAGAGGAATCAGCTGAGGTGGCTCGGGCATCTCTTTTGGATGCCTCCCTGGGGAGGTGTTCCAGGCATCCAAAATGAAGACCCAGGACATGCTGGAGGGACTATGTCTCTCGGCTGGCCTGGGAACGCCTCAGTGTTCTTCCTGCGGAGCTGGCCAAGGTGTCTGAGGAGAGGGAAGTTCCAGCTTCCATGCTCAAACTGCTGCCTCCGTGACCCGGCCCCAGATAAGCAGAAGAAAATTAGATGAGATGAGATGATTTAGGTGGATCTCAGACAGACAAGGAATTATTATGAGAACTGAATTATTCCCTCCACTGCAGTATTATACTTCAGTATTCCATATAGTGTAGGATTCTGTACCCTTCAGTATTCCATACACTTCAGTAGTGGTGTCAACAATAATCGATTCGGCAATGCATTGCAATGCGGGGCATGGACGATTCAGCATCGATTCGGCAACATGCCAGATCGATTCAGCGTATTAAAAAAAAAAACTTCCATGGGCATTTCCGGAGCAAGATCACAGACATGCGCAGTCTGTAGCTGCACGCCAGTCGAGAGAGCACTAGCTTAGCAAGATGGCTGAGGCGGAGGAAGAGGACTGCGAGAGACAGGTTATTATTAACGCTAAAAACACTAAACAGCTGTAATTTGTTTTCTTTTTCATATTTGAAACTCTATAACATTCAATTTTATTTTGTTTAAAACAGGAGTGATACACACAACAGCCAATAAAATGTTGTTCAGTATCTGACTGCATGTATTGCCTCATGACTACTGAAAAATTTGCCTTGCTTTCAGTAAAATTTTAACGCATCACAATGCATTGTAGAATCGGATTGAATCGAATCGAAACCCTCCGAATCGTAATCGAATTGAATCGTGAGGGCTGTGCCAATGCACACCCCTACACTTCAGTATTCCATACACTTCAGTATTCCATACACTTCAGTAATCACCACACTTCCGGTTTTCATCCATCCATCCATCCATCCATCCATCCATCCATTATCTGTAGCCACTTATCCTGTTCTACAGGGTTGCAGGCAAGTTGGAGCCTATCCCAGCTGACTATGGGTGAGAGGCAGGGTACACCCTGGACAAGTCACCAGGTTATCACAGGGCTGACACAGAGACAAACAACCATTCACACTCACATTCACACCTAAGATCAATTTAGAGCCACCAATTAGCCTAACCTGCATGTCTTTGGACTGTGGGGGAAACCGGAGCACCCAGAGGAAACCCACGCAGACATGGGGAGAACATGCAAACTCCACACAGAAAGGCCCTCGCCGGCCACAGGGCTCGAACCCGGACCTTCTTACTGTGAGGCAGCAACACTAATCACTACACCACCATATCTAGTTTCCATACACTTCAATTTTCCAAGCACTTCAGTTTTCCCTACACTTGGAGAAACCATGGTTTAATGTTTAGAGACACACCTTGGGGATTAAATGGTTGCCGGCTCATTTCCCTGGACCAGCAGTATTCCAGATTTTATATTCAGCAATATTCAACACACCTAACCTCCAACTGCTCCCCAGGCTGCTCTGAGTATGTTGGATGTCAATGTGGATAAGAGCATCTGCTAAATGACTGTAATGTAATGTAACTTCAGTATTCCATACACCTTAGTATTTTTTACACCTCAGTATTTTTTACACTGCAGTATTTTGGACATGTTGGAATTCTGCACATCAGTAAGTACACTTGACTTTCCTGTAAATAAAACGACCAAATTAAATCAAATTTAAAATTTAAATCAAATTAAAATCAAATTTTGTATTGATTATAAAATACTACTATTGGCCTTTAAAGCACTGAATGGTCTCACACTACAGTACCTGAGCGAACTTCTGGTCCTTTATGACCCGCCACGTCTACTTAGATCAAAAGGTGCAGGCTATCTGCTGGTACCTCGAATAGTGAAGGCTATTCTTAGTACATAGTGGAACTATTCCCCTACAATAGTGGAGCCTTTCTTACAAAGCCCCACAGTTATGGGACAGCCTTCCAAGTAGTGTTAGGGACTCAGACATAGTCTCAGTGTTTAAGTCTTAGCTGAAAACATATCTGTTTAGTCAAGCCTTTTGTTAACAGTTTTTATGAGGTAAAGGAGTAGATCTGGAGGGTCCTCAGGCATAGAGTGTTTTGGTAAGCTGGGATGTATGGATGCTGTCACCCACACACTCTCAGTCACTCACTCAGGTTTGTTGACAGTGGAGTGGCTGCTGCTTTATGTCCCAGGGCTCCGTCATGTCTGTCTTACCTCCTGGCTCTCCCCTTTTAATTAGGCTGTCATAGTTAGTCTTGCCGGAGCCCCTGCTTGCACTCAGCACAAAACATATACTGTTCTTATTCATTAGATGACACCAGGCATACCTAACAACCTGTGCTCTCTCTCTCTCTCTCTCAAGTTATATGTCGATCTTGAAACACTGGTAAGATGATGACCTCTTCTGCTCCTCAGACCTGCCTGATCCATCCTAATGCCTTACTTCTGGCTGGAGTGTCATCACATTGCTCCTGTGGAGAACGACCCCACATGGACAGTCGAAAGTAACACTTAGCAGATGCTCTGGACACTTACGGTTCTGCTATGATGGCTGAGGACTACAATTGGCATGATAACTTTAGGACTGCAGTTGTGATGAACAGTTTTGCACTCAAGTCTCCATCAAGGAACAGTTGATAACTTCAGCAAAATTGACTTCATGTTAAAACTATAATGAATTTCCTGGTGACACAGTTGTACTTTGTGACTACAGTATATAGGGCACAGTTATAGAAGTGAGTTATTCATAATCACACTATCTGTTATCACTCAGATGAGGATGGGTTCCCTTTAGAGTCTGGCTCCTCTCAAGGTTTCTTCCTCATGTCGTCTGAGGGAGTTTTTCCTCACTACCATCGCCACAGGCTTGATCATCAGGGATAAATAAATTTATTAGGGATAACAATTCCTCATGTTGAAAGTCTTTAATTTACTGTAAAGATGCTTTGCGACAATGTCTGCTGTTAAGAGTGCTATACAAATAAACTCATCTCATCTCATCTCATTATCTCTAGCCGCTTTATCCTGTTCTACAGGGTCGCAGGCAAGCTGGAGCCTATCCCAGCTAGAATGTAAACTGTTTCTGGAAATATTCATTTGTTTCACATTGTTTGGATGGAGTTTTGTACAGTGATCATGTGTCCTTCACCATTTTGAACAGTTTATGTATTGTGCTTTATAAGGAAAAGGACACATTTTTTGGAATAACATTTGTAAAAGTGCATGAAATTAAGACAATGTGCAATAAGTGATAGCTACCGGAAGTGAATTACAATAATTAATGCAAGGATGAGTTTCTAAAGACAGATTCATGAAATTCCAGGTCTCCAAGGTCCCTCCTTCCTCCTTAACTGACCACCTGGGCAGGATTTATTTATTTATTTATTTTTTATTTTTGTGTGTTAGTGATGTGTTATCAGTTAGGCTTTCAGCCACTGCCGGGGCGTTATACATCCCAAACATTCCACAGGGGAGTTCATCAGACATCCTGAAAGTGATGCACAAATGACCTCCAGGAAAGAAACATCTTTACAGTAAAGTATGCAAACTCAAAATGACATCATGAACAGAAATCCAAAAAATTAATACAGGAGATCCAACTTGGAAGTTATGATGCTGTTGGGGGCTTGGTTTATCATGTCATGTATAAGGGGGGGTTGGGTTATGATGTGTTGGTAGGGGCTTGTGCTGGGAGGGGTTGGGCTATGATGTAAAGTGTCAGGAGGGGATTGGCTATGATGGAAAGTGTTAGGAGGGGTTGGGTTCTGATGTAAAATGTTAGGAGCGATTTTGGTTCTGATGTAAAGTGTTGGGAGGGGTTGGGTTATGATATAAAGTGTTGGGAGGGGTTTTGGTTCTGATATAAAGTGTCGGGGGATTGGGTTGTGATGTAAAGTGTCGGGAGGAGTTTTGGTTCTGATGTAAAGTGTTGGGAGTGGTTGGGTTATGATGTAAAGTGTCGGGAGGAGTTTTCGTTCTGATGTGAAGTGTTGGGAGGGGTTTTGGTTCTGATGTAATGTGTTGGGAGGGGTTTTGGTTCTGCTCTATAGTGTGGGGAGGGGTCGAGTTATAATGTAAAGTGTTGGGAGGAGTTTTGCTTCTGATATAAAGTGTCAGGAGGGGTTGGGTTGTGATGTAAAGTGTCGGGAGGGGTTTTGGTTCTGATGTAAAGTGTTAGGAGGGGTTTTGGTTCTGATGTAAAGTGTTGGGAGTGGTTGGGTTATGATGTAAAGTGTCGGGAGGAGTTTTCGTTCTGATGTGAAGTGTTGGGAGGGGTTTTGGTTCTGATGTAATGTGTTGGGAGGGGTTTTGGTTCTGCTCTATAGTGTGGGGAGGGGTTGAGTTATAATGTAAAGTGTTGGGAGGAGTTTTGCTTCTGATATAAAGTGTCAGGAGGGGTTGGGTTGTGATGTAAAGTGTCAGGAGGGGTTTTGGTTCTGATGTAAAGTGTTAGGAGGGGTTTTGGTTCTGATGTAAAGTGTTGGGAGTGGTTGGGTTATGATGTAAAGTGTCGGGAGGAGTTTTCGTTCTGATGTGAAGTGTTGGGAGGGGTTTTGGTTCTGATGTAATGTGTTGGGAGGGGTTTTGGTTCTGATCTATAGTGTCGGGAGGGGTTGGGTTATAATGTAAAGTGTTGGGAGGAGTTTTGCTTCTGATATAAAGTGTCAGGAGGGGTTGGGTTGTGATGTAAAGTGTCGGGAGGGGTTTTGGTTCTGATGTAAAGTGTTAGGAGGGGTTTTGGTTCTGATGTAAAGTGTTGGGAGTGGTTGGGTTATGATGTAAAGTGTCGGGAGGAGTTTTCGTTCTGATGTGAAGTGTTGGGAGGGGTTTTGGTTCTGATGTAATGTGTTGGGAGGGGTTTTGGTTCTGATCTATAGTGTCGGGAGGGGTTGGGTTATAATGCAAAGTGTTGGGAGGAGTTTTGCTTCTGATATAAAGTGTCAGGAGGGGTTGGGTTGTGATGTAAAGTGTCGGGAGGGGTTTTGGTTCTGATGTAAAGTGTCGGGAGGGGTTTTGGTTCTGATGTAAAGTGTTAGGAGGGGTTTTGGTTCTGATGTAAAGTGTTGGGAGTGGTTGGGTTATGATGTAAAGTGTCGGGAGGAGTTTTCATTCTGATGTGAAGTGTTGGGAGGGGTTTTGGTTCTGATGTAATGTGTTGGGAGGGGTTTTGGTTCTGATCTATAGTGTCGGGAGGGGTTGGGTTATAATGTAAAGTGTTGGGAGGAGTTTTGCTTCTGATATAAAGTGTCAGGAGGGGTTGGTTTGTGATGTAAAGTGTCGGGAGGGGTTTTGGTTCTGATGTACAGTGTTAGGAGGGGTTTTGGTTCTGATGTAAAGTGTTGGGAGGGGTTGGGTTCTGATGTAAAGTGTTGGGAGGGGTTTTGGTTCTGATATAAAGTGTCGGGGGGGTTGGGTTGTGATGTAAAGTGTCGGGAGGGGTTTTGGTTCTGATATAAAGTGTTAGGAGGGGTTTTGGTTCTGATATAAAGTGTTTGGAGGGGTTGGGTTATAATGTAAAGTGTCGGGAGGGGTTTTGGTTCTGATGTAAAGTGTTGGGAGTGGTTGGGTTATGATGTAAAGTGTCGGGAGGGGTTTTCATTCTGGTGTAATGTGTTGGGAGGGGTTTTGGTTCTGATCTATAGTGTCGGTTGGGGTTGGGTTATAATGAAAAGTGTTGGGAGGGGTTTTGCTTCTGATATAAAGTGTCAGGAGGGGTTGGGTTGTGATGTAAAGTGTCGGGAGGGGTTTTGGTTCTGATGTAAAGTGTTAGGAGGGGTTTGGTTGTGATGTAAAGTGTCGGGAGAGGTTTTGGTTCTGATACAAAGTGTTAGGAGGGGTTTTGGTTCTGATGTAAAGTGTTGGGAGTGGTTGGGTTATGATGTAAAGTGTTGGGAGGTGTTTTGGTTCTGATCTATTGTGTCGGTTGGGGTTGGGTTATAATGTAAAGTGTTGGGAGGGGTTTTGGTTCTGATGGAAAGTGTCAGGAGGGGTTGCGTTATGATGTAAAGTGTCGGGAGGGGTTGGGTTGTGATGTAAAGTGTTGCGAGGGGTTTTGCTTCTGATATAACGTGTCAGGAGGGGTTGGGTTGTGATGTAAAGTGTCGGGAGGGGTTTTGGTTCTGATGTAAAGTGTTAGGAGGGGTTGGGTTGTGATGTAAAGTCTCAGAAGGGGTTTTGGTTCTGATCTATAGTGTCGGGGGTGTTGGGTTGCGATGTAAAGTGTCAGGAGGGGTTTTGGTTCTGATGTAAAGTGTCAGGAGGGGTTGGGTTGTGATGTAAAGTGTCGGGAGGGGTTTTGGTTCTGATGTAAAGTGTTAGGAGGGGTTTTGCTTCTGATGTAAAGTGTTGGGAGGGGTTGTGTTATGATATAAAGTTTTGGGAGGGGTTGGGTTGTGATGTAAATTGTCGGAAGGGGTTTTGGTTCTGATGTAAAGTGTTAGGAGGGGTTGGGTTGTGATGTAAAGTGTCGGGAGTGGTTTTGGTTCTGATCTATAGTGTCGGGGGGGTTGGGTTGCGATGTAAAGTATCGGGAGGGGTTTTGGTTCTGATGTAAAGTGTTAGGATGCGTTGGGTTATGATGTAAAGTGTTATGAGGGGATTTGGTTCTGATGTAAAGTGTCAGGAGGGGTTGGGTAATGATGTAAAGTGTTGGGAGGGGTTTTGGTTCCGATGTAAAGTGTTGGGAGGGGTTGGGTTATGATGTAAAGTGTCAGGAGGGGTTTTGGTTCTGATGGAAAGTGTCAGGAGGGGTTGCGTTATGATGTAAAGTGTCGGGAGGGGTTGGGTTGTGATGTAAAGTGTTGCGAGGGGTTTTGCTTCTGATATAACGTGTCAGGAGGGGTTGGGTTGTGATGTAAAGTGTCAGGAGGGGTTTTGGTTCTGATGTAAAGTGTCAGGAGGGGTTGGGTTATGATGTAAAGTGTCAGGAGGGGTTTTGGTTCTGATGTAAAGTGTTGGGAGGGGTTTTAGTTCTGATCTATAGTGTCGGGGGGTTGGTTCTGATGTAAAGTGTTGGGAGGGGTTGGGTTATGATGTAAAGTGTCAGGAGGGGTTTTGGTTCTGATGTAAAGTGTTGGGAGGGGTTTTAGTTCTGATCTATAGTGTCGGGGGGTTGGTTCTGATGTAAAGTGTTGGGAGGGGTTGGGTTATAATGTAAAGTGTCAGGAGGGGTTTTGGTTCTGATGTAAAGTGTCAGGAGGGGTTGGGTTATGATGTAAAATGTCAGGAGGGGTTTTGGTTCTGATGTAAAGTGTTGGGAGGGGTCTTAGTTCTGATCTATAGTGTCGGCAGGGGTTGGGTTATAATGCAAAGTGTTGGGAGGGGTTTTGGTTCTGATCTATAGTGTCGGTAGGTGTTGGGTTATAATGTAAAGTGCTGGGAGGGGTTTTGGTTTTGACATAAAGTGTTGGCGGGGTTTGGTTCTGATGTGAAGTGTTGGGAGGGGTTGGGTTATGATGTAAAGTGTTGGGAGGGGTTTTGGTTCTGATGTAAAGTTTCAGGAGGGGTTGAGTTGTGATGGAAAGTGTTGGGAGGGGTTTTGGTTCTGATGTAAAGTGCTGGATGGGGTTTTGGTTCTGATGTAAAGTGCTGGATGGGGTTTTGGTTCTGATGTAAAGTGTTAGGAGGGATTGGGTTGAGATGTAAAGTGTCAAGAGGGGTTTTGGTTCTGACGGAAAGTGTTGGGAGGGGTTTTGGTTCTTATGTAAAATATTGGGAGGAGTTTTGGTTCTGATATTAAGTGTCAGGGGGCTTGGTTCTGAAGTAAAGTGCTGGGAGAGGTTGGGTTACGATGTAAAGTGTCGGGAGGGGTTTTGATTCTGATGTAAAGTGTTGGACAGGGTTGGGTTATGATGTAAAGTGTCGGGAGGGGTTTTGGTTCTGATGTAAAGTGTCAGGAGGGGTTGGGTTGTGATATAAAGTGTCGGGAGGGGTTGGGTTGTGATGTAAAGTGTTGGGAGGGGTTTTGGTTCTGATGGAAAGTGTTGCGAGGGGTTTTGGTTCTGATCTATAGTGTCGGTCGGGGTTGGGTTATAATGGAAAGTCTTGGGAGGGGTTTTGGTTCTGATATAAAGTGTCAGGAGGGGTTGGGTTGTGATGTAAAGTGTCGGGAGAGGTTTTGGTTCTGATCTAAAGTGTCAGGAGGGGTTGGGTTGTGATGTAAAGTGTCGGGAGGGGTTTTGGTTCTGATGTAAAGTGTCAGGAGGGGTTGGGTTGTGATGTAAAGTGTCGGGAGGGGTTGGGTTGTGATGTAAAGTGTCAGGAGGGGTTGGGTTGTGATGTAAAGTGTCGGGAGGGGTTTTGGTTCTGATGTAAAGTCTCAGGAGGGGTTGGGTTATGATGTAAAATGTCAGGAGGGGTTTTGGTTCTGATGTAAAGTGTTGGGAGGGGTCTTAGTTCTGATCTATAGTGTCGGCAGGGGTTGGGTTCTGATGTAAAGTGTTGGGAGGGGTTTATGTTCTGATCTATAGTGTTGGTAGGGGTTGGGTTATAATATAAAGTGTCAGGAGGGGCTTTGGTTCTGATGTAAAGTGTTGGGAGGACTTGGGTTATGATGTAAAGTGCTGGGAGGGGTTTTGGTTTTGATGTAAAGTGTCAGGAGGGGTTGGGTTATGATGTAAGTGTCGGGAGGGGGTTTGCTTCTGATATAAAGTGTCAGGAGGGGTTGGGTTATGATTTAAGTGTCGGGAGGGGGTTTGGTTCTGATATAAAGTGTCAGGAGGGGTTGGGTTGTGATGTAAAGTGTCGGGAGAGGTTTTGGTCCTGATGTAGTGTTGGGAGGGGTTTTGGTTCTGATGTAAAGTGTTAGGAGGGGTTTTGGTTCTTATGTAAAATATTGGGAGGAGTTTTGGTTCTGATATTAAGTGTCAGGGGGCTTGGTTCTGAAGTAAAGTGCTGGGAGAGGTTGGGTTACGATGTAAAGTGTCGGGAGGGGTTTTGATTCTGATGTAAAGTGTTGGACAGGGTTGGGTTATGATGTAAAGTGTCGGGAGGGGTTTTGGTTCTGATGTAAAGTGTCAGGAGGGGTTGGGTTGTGATATAAAGTGTCGGGAGGGGTTGGGTTGTGATGTAAAGTGTTGGGAGGGGTTTTGGTTCTGATGGAAAGTGTTGCGAGGGGTTTTGGTTCTGATCTATAGTGTCGGTCGGGGTTGGGTTATAATGGAAAGTCTTGGGAGGGGTTTTGGTTCTGATATAAAGTGTCAGGAGGGGTTGGGTTGTGATGTAAAGTGTCGGGAGGGGTTTTGGTTCTGATGTAAAGTGTCAGGAGGGGTTGGGTTGTGATGTAAAGTGTCGGGAGGGGTTTTGGTTCTGATGTAAAGTGTCAGGAGGGGTTGGGTTGTGATGTAAAGTGTCGGAAAGGGTTGGGTTGTGATGTAAAGTGTCAGGAGGGGTTGGGTTGTGATGTAAAGTGTCGGGAGGGGTTTTGGTTCTGATGTAAAGTCTCAGGAGGGGTTGGGTTATGATGTAAAATGTCAGGAGGGGTTTTGGTTCTGATGTAAAGTGTTGGGAGGGGTCTTAGTTCTGATCTATAGTGTCGGCAGGGGTTGGGTTCTGATGTAAAGTGTTGGGAGGGGTTTATGTTCTGATCTATAGTGTTGGTAGGGGTTGGGTTATAATATAAAGTGTCAGGAGGGGCTTTGGTTCTGATGTAAAGTGTTGGGAGGACTTGGGTTATGATGTAAAGTGCTGGGAGGGGTTTTGGTTTTGATGTAAAGTGTCAGGAGGGGTTGGGTTATGATGTAAGTGTCGGGAGGGGGTTTGCTTCTGATATAAAGTGTCAGGAGGGGTTGGGTTATGATTTAAGTGTCGGGAGGGGGTTTGGTTCTGATATAAAGTGTCAGGAGGGGTTGGGTTGTGATGTAAAGTGTCGGGAGAGGTTTTGGTCCTGATGTAGTGTTGGGAGGGGTTTTGGTTCTGATGTAAAGTGTTAGGAGGGGTTTTGGTTCTTATGTAAAGTGTTGGGAGGGGTTGGGTTATGATGTAAAGTGTCAGGAGGGGTTTTGGTTCTGATGTAAAGTGTCAGGAGGGGTTGGGTTATGATGTAAAATGTCAGGAGGGGTTTTAGTTCTGATATAAATTGTCGGGGAGGTGGTTCTGATGTAAAGTGTTGGGAGGGGTCTTAGTTCTGATCTATAGTGTCAGCAGGGGTTGGGTTATAATGTAAAGTGTTGGGAGGGGTTTTGGTTCTGATCTATAGTGTCGGTAGGTGTTGGGTTATAATGTAAAGTGCTGGGAGGGGTTTTGGTTCTGACATAAAATGTGGGCGGGGTTTGGTTCTGATGTGAAGTGTTGGGACGGGTTGGGTTATGATGTAAAGTGTCAAGAAGGGTTTTGGTTTTGATGTAAAGTGTCAGGAGGGGTTGGGTTATGATGTAAAGTGTCGGGAGGGGGTTTGGTTCTGATATAAAGTGTCGGGGGATTGGTTCTGATGTAAAGCGTTGGGAGGGGTTGGGTTATGATGTAAAGTGTTACGAGGGGGTTTGGTTCTGATATAAAGTGTCGGGGGGGTTGGGTTATGATGTAAAATATTGGAGGGGTTTTGGTTCTGATGTAAAGTGTCAGATGGGGTTGGGTTATGATGTAAAGTGTTGGGAGGGGGTTTGGTTCTGATCTATAGTGTTGGTAAGGGTTGGGTTATAATGTAAAGTGTCAGGAGGGGCTTTGGTTCTGATGTAAAGTGTCAAGAGGGGCTGGGTTGTGATGTAAATTGTTGGTTGGGATTTTGGTTCTGATGTAAAGTGTTGGGAGGGGTTTTGGTTCTGATCTTTAGTGTCCGCAGGGGCTGGGTTATAATGTAAAGTGCTGGGAGGGGTTTTTGTTCTGACATAAAGTGTCAGTGGGGTTTAGTTCTGATGTGAAGTGTTGGGACGGGTTGGGTGATGATGTAAAGTGTCGGGAGGGTGTTTGGTTCTGATATAAAGTGTCGGGGGGGTTGGTTCTGATGTAAAGCGTTGGGAGGGGTTGGGTTATGATATAAAGTGTTGGAGGGGTTTTGGTTCTGATGTAAAGTGTCAGGAAGGGCTGGGTTATGATGTAAAGTGTTGGAGGGGTTTTGGTTCTGATGTAAAGTGTCAGGAGGGGTTGAGTTATGATGTAAAGTGTCGGGAGGGGGTTTGGTTCTGATATAACGTGTCAGGGGGTTTGGTTCTGATGTAAAGCATTGGGAGGGGTTGGGTTATGATATAAAGTGTCAGGAGGGGTTTTGGTTCTGATGTAAAGTGTCAGGAGGGGTTGGGTTATGATGTAAAGTGTCGGGAGGGGGTTTGGTTCTGATATAAAGTGTCGGGGGGGTTGGTTCTGATGTAAAGCATTGGGAGGGGTTGGGTTATGATGTAAAGTGTCAGGAGGGGTTTTGGTTCTGATGTAAAGTGTCAGGAGGGGTTGGGTTCTGATCTATAGTGTTGGTAAGGGTTGGGTTATAATATAAAATGTCAGGAGGGGCTTTGGTTCTGATGTAAAGTGTCAAGAGGGGCTGGCTTGTGATGTAAATTGTTGGGAGGGGTTTTGGTTCTGATGTAAAGTGTTGGGAGGGGTTTTGGTTCTGATCTATAGTGTCCGCAGGGGTTGGGTTATAATGTAAAGTGTTGGGAGGGGTTGGGTTATGGTGTAAAGTGTTGGGAGGGATTTTGGTTCTTATGTAAAGTGTTGGGAGGGGTTGGGTTATGATGTAAAGTGTCAGGAGGGGTTTTGGTTCTGATGTAAAGTGTCAGGATGGGTTGGGTTATGATGTAAAATGTCAGGAGGGGTTTTGATTCTGATGTAAAGTGTTGGGAGGGGTTTTAGTTCTGATATAAATTGTCGGGGGGTTGGTTCTGATGTAAAGTGTTGGGAGGGTTCTTAGTTCTGATCTATAGTGTCGGCAGGGGTTGGGTTATAATGTAAAGTGTTGGGAGGGGTTTTGGTTCTGATCTATAGTGTCGGTTGGTGTTGGGTTATAATGTAAAGTGCTGGGAGGGGTTTTGGTTCTGACATAAAACGTGGGCAGGGTTTGGTTCTGATGTGAAGTGTTGGGACGGGTTGGGTTATGATGTAAAGTGTCAAGAAGGGTTTTGGTTTTGATGTAAAGTGTCAGGAGGGGTTGGGTTATGATGTAAAGTGTCGGGAGGGGGTTTGGTTCTGATATAAAGTGTCGGGGGATTGGTTCTGATGTAAAGCGTTGGGAGGGGTTGGGTTATGATGTAAAGTGTTGGGAGGGGGTTTGGTTCTGATATAAAGTGTCGGGGGGGTTGGGTTATGATGTAAAGTGTTGGAGGGGTTTTGGTTCTGATGTAAAGTGTCAGATGGGGTTGGGTTATGATGTAAAGTGTTGGGAGGGGGTTTGGTTCTGATCTATAGTGTTGGTAAGGGTTGGGTTATAATGTAAAGTGTCAGGAGGGGCTTTGGTTCTGATGTAAAGTGTCAAGAGGGGCTGGGTTGTGATGTAAATTGTTGGGTGGGGTTTTGGTTCTGATGTAAAGTGTTGTGAGGGGTTTTGGTTCTGATCTTTAGTGTCCGCAGGGGTTGGGTTATAATGTAAAGTGCTGGGAGGGTTTTTTGTTCTGACATAAATTGTCGGTGGGGTTTAGTTTTGATGTGAAGTGTTGGGATGGGTTGGGTTATGATGTAAAAAGTGTCAAGAGGGGTTTTGGTTTTGATGTAAAGTGTCAGGAGGGGTTGGGTTATGATGTAAAGTGTCGGGAGGGTGTTTGGTTCTGATATAAAGTGTCGGGGGGGTTGGTTCTGATGTAAAGCATTGGGAGGGGTTGGGTTATGATGTAAAGTGTTGGGAGGGGGTTTGGTTCTGATATAAAGTGTTGTGGGGGTTGGGTTATGATATAAAGTGTTGGAGGGGTTTTGGTTCTGATGTAAAGTGTCAGGAAGGGTTGGGTTATGATGTAAAGTGTTGGGAGGGGGTTTGGTTCTGATCTATAGTGTTGGTAAGGGTTGGGTTATAATGTAAAGTGTCAGGAGGGGCTTTGGTTCTGATGTAAAGTGTCAAGAGGGGCTGGGTTGTGATGTAAATTGTTGGGTGGGGTTTTGGTTCTGATGTAAAGTGTTGTGAGGGGTTTTGGTTCTGATCTTTAGTGTCCGCAGGGGTTGGGTTATAATGTAAAGTGCTGGGAGGGTTTTTTGTTCTGACATAAAGTGTCGGTGGGGTTTAGTTCTGATGTGAAGTGTTGGGATGGGTTGGGTTATGATGTAAAAAGTGTCAAGAGGGGTTTTGGTTTTGATGTAAAGTGTCAGGAGGGGTTGGGTTATGATGTAAAGTGTCGGGAGGCTGTTTGGTTCTGATATAAAGTGTCGGGGGGTTTGGTTCTGATGTAAAGCGTTGGGAGGGGTTGGGTTATGATGTAAAGTGTTGGGAGGGGGTTTGGTTCTGATATAAAGTGTTGTGGGGGGTTGGGTTATGATATAAAGTGTTGGAGTGGTTTTGGTTCTGATGTAAAGTGTCAGGAAGGGTTGGGTTATGATGTAAAGTGTTGGAGGGGTTTTGGTTCTGATGTAAAGTGTCAGGAGGGGTTGGGTTATGATGTAAAGTGTCGGGAGGAGGTTTGGTTCTGATATAAAGTGTCAGGGGGTTTGGTTCTGATGTAAAGCGTTGGGAGGGGTTGGGTTATGTTGTAAAGTGTCAGGAGGGGTTTTGGTTCTGATGTAAAGTGTCAGGAGGGGTTGGGTTACGATGTAAAGTGTCGGGAGGGGGTTTGGTTCTGATATAAAGTGTCGGGGGGGTTGGTTCTGATGTATAGCGTTGGGAGGGGTTGGGTTATGATGTAAAGTGTCAGGAGGGGTTTTGGTTCTGATGTAAAGTGTCAGGAGGGGTTGGGTTCTGATCTATAGTGTTGGTAAGGGTTGGGTTATAATGTAAAATGTCAGGAGGGGCTTTGGTTCTGATGTAAAGTGTCAAGAGGGGCTGGGTTGTGATGTAAATTGTTGGGAGGGGTTTTCGTTCTGATGTAAAGTGTTGGGAGGGGTTTTGGTTCTTATCTATAGTGTCCGCAGGGGTTGGGTTATAATGTAAAGTGTTGGGAGGGGTTGGGTTATGGTGTAAAGTGTTGGGAGGGATTTTGGTTACGATGTAAAGTGTTGGAAGGGGGGTTTGGTTCTTATGTTAAGTGTTGGGAGGGGTTTTGGTTCTGACGTAAAGTGTCAGGAAGGGTTTTGTTTCTGATTTAAAGTGTTGGGAGGGGGATTTGGTACTGATGTAAAGTGTTGGGAGGGATTTTGGTTCTGATGTAAAGTGTTGGGAGGGATTTTGGTTCTGATGTAAAGTTTTGGGAGGGATTTTAATGATTATATATTTTGTTGGGTGGGGTTTTGGTTCTAATGTAAAGTGTCAAGAGGGGTTTTGGCTGTAATACAAAATGTTGGGAGGGGTCTTGGTTGTAATGTAAAGTCCTGGTAGCGGTTTTGTTTATTATAATTTGTTGGGTGGGGTTTTATTTCTAATATAAACTGTCAGGTTGGATTTTAGTTGTAATGTAAAGTGTTGGGAGGGGTTTTGGTTCAATGTGACGGGATTGGTTTTGGTTATTATATAATGTGTTGGGAGGGGATTTGGTTATTATGTAATGTGTTGGGATGGGTTTTGGTTATTATATTATGTGTTGGGAGGGGTTGTGTTGTGATGTAAAGTGTTGGTTTATGTCACTTACTTCAGTTTACATCAGTTGTGGAAATACTTAGGTTACAATTCTGACTGTTCTATTCTGTTTCAAGAGGCTTCAAGAATATCTTGATTCTTCATGTAAGATATTTTAACATGCAAATAATCCTGAACAAAATAATGAATAAGTAAATCAGCCACTTCTTGCAACTTATCTTCAGGGCTGCTCTTGGTCACTTGCCCTTGTCCTCTAATATGCCGTTATTTCTGTGTTATTTGCTGCATGATTTAGAAACTCAGTGTTCATTTCTCTACACAGGAAACATTTGTGAAAAAGAAGAGGCAAGTTTTCATCCAAAAGCCTGTGAAAACAGCCCCAGTGATGGATCTAAAGGTCTTGATTGCGTACCTACAGCATTCTCCAGTCCCAACCCCATGACAGATGGTGAGCTCTGATGGTTCTGCTGGTCTCACACCCAGGCTGAGTCATGGAATGCTTTCTGAATGTGAGAGAAACTCTCTCTCTGCCAAACATTAGATCTGGCCAAAGCTCACAACCATTAAGCCATGAATCTAAAGCAGAGCAGGAAAGGAATTAAAGAATCCAACATTCTGGTCAGGAGTACAGATCTTTAACTGCGACACTAATCCCACACACAGACTTGTCCTTCCCAGGTGTATTTATATTCCACAAACACCTGAAAACATTTGTAATGTACATGTATAATTAGATATAATAGAGTACATCTAACTAGTTGTTCTGGCTATTTTGAGAGTGACATATACTGAAAGTTCTTTTGAAGTTCTTCAGCACTGATCTTGGCAAAATTGGCAAAATTATCTTTCCTCATCAATATTTTCAAGGAAAACACAGAATATTTAATCAGTTGAAGCAGACAAGCAGATATTTGCAGGAAGTTTCTCTTGGTCATATAAGCCCTGATTGGATTTATCTCTTTATCTCATAGCCTTGTGTGGTGGCAATTCATTTCCACAAAACTCTCACTAATAACAACAATTAATGAGGTCCAGGATGAGAAGAAATAAAGGCTCCTTCACACAGAAGTGTTTTAATTACTTTTTTTAAACCATCACTTTCCATTTTGTTTAAAACCTTTAACACAATATTCTATTAATGCGATATCAAATAATTCACAGCAAAATCTGACACAAAACACATTATAAAATATTATAAAAGGACCAACATCTTGGACCATATTCAGAGTCTCAGATATACATGTAATTTCAAAGGTTAAGTTAATATTTATGTGTTTCCTGAACGTTCCTTGTATTAATTTGACGCACTTTCTTTTTTAAAAAATAACAGGCTAATTGTTTGAAGGGTAAGCTGACTCATCTGCTGCACTTACAGCTTGCTTTAAGTATTGTTCACAATAGTGTACACACCCCATTAAAATGGTAGGTTTTTCTGATGTCAAAAAATTAGACCACAATAAATAATTTCAAAACTTTTCCCGCCTTTAATGTGACCTATAACCTGTACAATTCAACTGAAAAACAAACAAATCTGTTCGGGGGAAAAACATAAATAATAAAAAAAGTACAATAAGCTGGTTGCATAAGTGTGCACACCCTTAAACTAATACTTTGTTGAAGCAACTTTTGATTGAATTAAAGCATTCAGTCTTTTTGGGTCAGAGTCTATCAGCCTGCCACATCTAGACTTGACAATATTTGCCCACTCTTCCTTGCAAAAGTGCTCCAAGTCTGTCAGATTGTGAAGGCATCTCTTTTGCACAGCCATCTTCAGGTCACCCCACAGATTTTCAATTGGATTTACAGTGGTGCTTGAAAGTTTGTGAACCCTTTAGAATTTTCTATATTTCTGCATAAATATGACCTAAAACATCATCAGATTTTCACACAAGTCCTAAATATAGATAAAGAGAACCCAGTTAAACAAATGAGACAAAAATATTATACTTGGTCATTTATTTATTGAGGAAAATGATCCAATATTACATATCTGTGAGTGGCAAAAGTATGTGAACCTCTAGGATTAGCAGTTAATTTGAAGGTGAAATTAGAGCCAGGTGTTTTCAATCCATGGGATGACAATCAGGTGTGAGTGGGCACCCTGTTTTATTTAAAGAACAGGGATCTGTCAAAGTCTGAGCTTCACAACACATGTTTGTGGAAGTGTATCATGGCTCGAACAAAGAAGATTTCTGAGGACCTCAGAAAAAGCGTTGTTGAGGCTCATCAGGCTTGAAAAGGTTACAAAATCATCTCTAAACAGTTTGGACTCCACCAATCCACAGTCAGACAGACTGTGTACAAATGGAGGAAATTCAAGACCATTGTTACCCTCCCCAGGAGTGGTCGACCAACAAAGATCACTCCAAGAGCAAGGCGTGTAATAGTTGGTGAGGTCACAAAGGACCCCATGGTAACTTCTAAACAACTGAAGGCCTCTCTCACATTGGCTAATGTTAATGTTCATAAGTCCACCATCAGGAGAACACTGAACAACAATGGTGTGCATGGCAGGGTTGCAAAGAGAAAGCCACTGCTCTCCAAAAAGAACATTGCTGCTCGTCTGCAGTTTGCTAAAGATCACATAGACAAGCTGGAAGGCTATTGGAAAAATGTTTTGTGGATGGATAAGACTAAAATAGAACTTTTTGGTTTAAATGAGAAGTGCTATGTTTCTTTATCTTTATCTTCTTTATTATTTCATCACAAGATAAAATATAAATATCTTATGTTACAAAATATAATATAACTACAATAAAAATATGAATACAATGTACTGTATATCAAATGATAAAATTGAAAGTAGAAAATGAATCTTATAGTGCAAGGTCATATCTAAAAACTACACAATTTATATAAGGCTTCTTAAAATGATCAGTGTTAACTTTTGGGCGGCAGCTGAAGTTCTTTCTACAATTGTACTTTATTCTCTTTTTCTTTGGCATCAATTTCCTTAGAGGGTTTTGGCTTAAATACATTACTTTCTTAAAAATTCTCTTGTCCTGCCTTTCTAATAATTCATGCACATAAACTCTTGATGTATATTTACATTTATAGCATCTGTCCAAGAAACATTGGACAGTTGTTAATTCAGCATTGGATGCATCATAAATAGGAAGGCCATAAGTGATATTGGGAAGGATGATACTAGCGAAAAGGTGATCAATCTCTAACCGATTATATCTTTCCTTATGTAATGATCTTAAGATAAAAAGGCACTTGTTGGCCTTAACAAGCTTTTCATGAATATGAATATCAAATCTACTATTATTTTGAAACATTACACCCAAGATGGAAAGCTCACTGGTCTGCGGTATAACTGATACCATTGGGAATTCCTCCATACAACCTCTCTTCCGAAAAATCAATTCCTTACACTTAGTCGGGTTGTTAGGCATACTATTATAACTAGATCACTCCTTAAACTGATTCACTAAGGCCTCAGAATTGTCTCTACCTTTCCACACAGGTGATACAATACTGGTATCATCTGCATATTTAAGCAATACAGGCTTACTATCTATGCTTATCTCCAGATCATTGAGAAAATTTATGAACAAATGCAGGACACTAATGCTACCTTGTGTGGTCCCCTTATTAATGTCTTTCCATTTTCCCACAAAATCATTGTAAACAATTCTCTGCTGTCTTACTTACTTACTTACTTACTTACTTACTTAAGCCCATTGCCCGCTGGGGAGCATAGGCCATCAACGACGCCTCGCCATCTGACTCGACTCTGGGCCGTCCTTCCCGCGCCTGTCCAGTTGGTTCCCATCCTCTGCAGTTCTGCATCAGTGTTGCGCCTCCAGCTGTTCCTGGGCCAGCCCCTCTTCCCCTTGCGGGTTCCAGGTTAAGGCTTGGCGTGTGATGCTGGATGCTGGCTTCCTGAGGGTGTGTCCAATCCAGCCCCACTTCCTCCTCAGCATCTGGCTGGAAACTGCCTCCTGACCTGCTCTCTGCCACAGCTCCTCGTTCGTGATTTTCTCTGGCCACCTGATGTTGAAGATGCACCTCAGACATGTGTTGATGAAGGTCTGGATCTTCTGTTGTGCCGCCTTGGTCATCCTCCACGTCTCAGAGCCATAGAGTAGTACTGACTTGATGTTGGAGTTGAAGATGCGCATCTTTGTGGCCTTGCTGATCATCTTTGATGCCCAGATGTTCTTCAACATAATGAAGGCTGCTCTTGCCTTTCCAATCCTGGCAGTCACGTCACAGTCCGTGCCTCCCTGCCTGTCCACCACGCTCCCCAGGTAGACAAACGACTCTGTCTCCTTGACTGGCTCCCCATCAACAGTGACTGGTGTATTGGCCGTCGTGTTGATGTTCATCAACTCGGTTTTCCTGCTGTTGATCTTGAGCCCTGTCCCTGCTGATGTTTCTGCTAGGCGCGTGGTCTTGTCCTGCATCTATCTGTGGTTGTGGGACAGGAGCGCCAGGTCATCAGCAAAGTCCAGGTCATCCAGCTGCAACCAGAGCATCCACTGTATTCCATTGTTTCTGCCTGTTGTTGTGGTCCTCATGATCCAGTCAATGACCAGGAGGAAAAGGAGTGGAGAAAGTAGGCACCCCTGTCGTACTCCGGTTCGAACCTCAAAACTTGCTGACAGTTGACCTGCATGTGCCACTCTGCAGGTCATGCCTTGGTAGATGCACTGGATGAGTGAGATCAGCTTCCTGGGGACTCCATAATGCTGCAGTAGCTTCCACAGCATCTCTCTGTCCACGCTGTTGAATGCCTTCTCATAGTCTATGAAGTTGATGTAGAGGGGGGAATTCCACTCCAGGGACTGCTCCACAATGATGCGCAGGCTGGCGATCTGGTCCGTACAGGATCTGTTACTGCGAAATCCTGCCTGTTCGTCCCGGAGCTTGGTATCCACTACCTCCTTCATCCTCTCCAACAGCACTCTGTTCAGGACCTTGCCAGGGACAGATAGGAGCATGATTCCCCTATAGTTGCTGCATTCAGTCAGGTCCCCTTTCTTCAGCAACTTGATGAGAATTCCCTCCTTCCAGTCATTCGGGATCTTCTCCTCTTCCCAGATATTGCCAAAGAGGTCATACAGCATGTTGACCGCTGTGTCCAGGTCCGCTTTGATGGCTTCTGGTGGAATCTCATCCGGTCCTGCTGCCTTCCCATTCTTGAGCAACTTGATGGCCTTCTTGATCTCCGCCTTGGAAGGTTTCTCACAGTTGATTGGTAGCTCTGCCTCTGCAGGTGGGATGTCTGGTGGTGCTTCTGATGCTGGTCAATTAAGCAGTTCATTGAAGTGCTCCACCCATCTCTTCAGCTGTTCCTCTGTTGCTGTGAGGAGGTTCCCACTATTGTCCTTCACTGGTTTGTCCATCTGCAGGAATTTGCCTGCAAGTTTCTTTGTCACCATGTACTCTGCTGTCTACCTTCCAAAAAAACTTAAATACCAGTTAACAATATATGGATTGAGGCTGAGCTGCTATAGCTTTACCAACAACAAATCATGTTTAACAGTGTCAAAGGCCATACTAAAATCCATTGCAAACAGGCAAACAGCCTTACACTTCAGATTATCGAGGAATTGAGTAACCATATTTTGGATGGTGATCAAGGCATCTGTGCAGCTACCCCCATGCCTATATGCAAATCGGGAAGCACTGAGATGTTCTTCCATTACATCCCGCGCATGAGCAAGCAAGACTACTTTCTCAAATGCTCTAGCTATAACGGGTGTCGCATTAATACCTCGATAATCATTGTTCTCCAGTGGTACTTCAACTTTTGGCAGTGGATTGATGCTAGATCTCTTCCATGATTATGGCCAAGTATGCATTTTTAAAGATAAGTTCCAGACCCTCGTGATCACCGGAGTTAATAGTTCAGCGTGATCCTTCCAGATGGTGTAAGGAATTGAGTTGGGACCTGTGGCTGTCTTTTTTATCCCTTGAAGAGCATTCCACACTTGGCATTCTGTGACAACAGGGATATCTACATCTTCTCCAATTTGGAGAAAGGAAAACACTGCATTCCAGCATAAGAACCTTATCCCATCTGTGAAACATGGTGGTGGTGGTAGTATCATGGTTTGGGCCTGTTTTGCTGCATCTGGGTCAGGGCAGCTTGCCATCATTGATGGAACAATGAATTCTGAATTATGCCAACAAATTCTAAAGGAAAATGTCAGGACATCTGTCCATGAACTGAATCTCAAGAGAAGGTGGGTCATGCAGCAAGACAACGACCCTAAGCACACAAGTCGTTCTACCAAAGAATGGTTAAAGAAGAATAAAGTTAATGTTTTGGAATGGCCAAGTCAAAGTCCTGACCTTAATCCAATCAAAATGTTGTGGAAGGACCTGAAACGAGCAGTTCATGTGAGGAAACCCACCAACATCCCAGAGTTGAAGCTGTTCTGTACAGAGGAATGGGCTAAAATTCCTCCAAGCTGGTGTGCAGGAAAGAACAACAGTTACCAGAAATGTTTATTTCCAGTTATTGCTGCACAAGGGGGTCACACCAGGTACTGAAAGCAAAGGTTCACATACTTTTGCCACTCACAGATATGTAATATTGAATCATTTTCCTCAATAAATAAATGACCAAGTATAATATTTTTGTCTCATTTGTTTAACTGGGTTCTCTTTATCTACTTTTAGGACTTGTGTGGAAATCTGGTGGTGTTTTAGGTCATATTTATGCAGAAATATAGAAAATTCTAATGGGTTCACAAACTTTCAAGCACTACTATAGGTCTGGGCTCTGGCTAGGCCATTCCAAAACTTTTTTGGGGGTCATTGTCATGCTGAAAGATGAAGTTCCTCTTCTCCTTCAGCTTTCTAGCAGACACCTGAAGGTTTGGGGCCAAAATTGACTGGTATTTAAAACTGTTCACAATTCCCTCCACCTTGACTAAAGCCCCTGTTCCAGCTGAAGAAAAACAACCTGAAATCACGATGCTGCCATCACCATGCTTCACCATGGGTATAGTGTTCTTTTGGTGATGTGCAGTGTTTTTTCGCCAAATACACCTTTTGGAATTGTGGCCAAAAAGTTCAACCTTGGTTTCATCAGACCATAACACATTTTCCCACATGCTTTTGGGAGAGTTGATGGGTTTTTTTTCTTGCAAAATTTAGCCAGGCCTGGATGTTTTCTTTGTAAGAAAAGGCTTCTGTCTTGCGACGCTACCCCATAGTCCAGACATATGGAGAATACGGGAGATTGTTGTCACATGTAGTACACAACCAGTACTTGCCAGAAATTCCTGCAGCTCCTTCAGTGTTGCTGTAGGCCTCTCGGCAGCCTCCCTGACCAGTTTTCGTCTTGTCTTTTCATCAATTTTGGAGGGGCGTCCAGTTCTCGGTAACATCACTGTTGTCCCATATTTTCTCCACTTCTTGATGACTGTCTTCACTGTGCTCCATGGTATATCTAATGCCATGGAATTTTTTATACCCTTCTCCTGACTGATACCTTTCAATAATGAGATCCCTTTGATGCTTTGTAAGCTCTCTGTGAACCCTGGCTTTTGCTGGAGGATGCAACTGAGGAAATGTCTGAACTTTATTTGGGGTTAATCAGAGTCATTTTAATTGATGGCAGGTGTGAACCCAAAAAAGAGTGAATGCTGTAATTAAATCAAAAGGTGCTTCAACAAAGTATTAGTTTAAGGGTGTGCACACTTATGCAACCAGCTTATTGTACTTTTTTTTTTAATGTTTTTCCCTGAACAGATTTGTTTGTTTTTCAATTGAATTGTACAGGTTATAGGTCACATTAAAGTTGGGGAAAGTTTTGCAATTATTTATCATGGTCTCATTTTTTACATAAAAAAACTATAATTTTAACAGGATGTGTACACT